>NW_028121763.1:0-31908 GCF_965194805.1 Balaenoptera borealis | reverse complement strand
TGGAGCATTGTGATGACAAGTGTCATGGAGCATTGTAATGAAAGGTTTCATTTTGCACTGTGATGACAAGGGGGATGGAGTATTGTGATGAAACTGGTCCTGGAGCATTGTGATAACAAAAGCCATGGAGCTTTGTGATGACAGGCATCATGGAGCATTGTGAAGAAAGGGGCCATGGGGAATTGTAATGACAATAGAGAAATGTGATGAAAATGGTCAGCGAGCATAGTGATTAAAGTGGTCATTGAGAATTGTGATGAAAAGCGACAGAGAGCATTGTGATGACAAAGGTCATGGAGAACAGTGATGACCAGGGTCATGTAGCATTGTGATGTCACGTTCATGGAACATTGTGATGACAAGAATTCTGGAACCTTGTGATGACAAGGGCCATGGAACAGTGTGAGGACAAGAATTCTGGAGCATTGTGAGGAAACAGGCATGGAGCATTGTGATTATAGGGGACATGGAGCATTGTGATGACATGGGCAGGGAACACTGTGATGACAGGTGTTATGGAGCAATGTGATGACAAATGTCGTGGATCATTGTGATGAGAGGGGCCTTGGAGAATTGTGATGACAGGGGTCATGGAGCATTGGGATGACATGGGCCATGGAGCATTGTGAAGAGAAGATTCATGGAGCATTGTGATGACACGGGCATGAAGCATGGTGATGACAACAGACCTGGAGCATTGTGATGACAAGGGCATGGAGCATTGTGATTCCAGGAGACCTGGAGCATTGTGATGACATTGGCAGGGATCATTGTGATTCCAGGGATCATGGAGCATTGTGATGAAAAGTGTCATCCCATATTGTGCTGACACAGATCATGGAGCATTTTGATGAGAGTGGCCTTGGAGCACAGTGATGAGAGACGTCATGGGGCATTATGGTGACAGTGGTAAAGGAGCATTGTGATGAAAGTGTTCATGGAGCAACGCGATTATCGGGACAATGGAGCATTGTGAATAGAAAGGCCATGGAGCATTGAGATAACAGAGTTCATGGAGCAGTGTGATGAAAGTGGTCATGGATCACTGTGATGACAAGTGTCCTGGAACCTAGTGATGACACGGTTCATACAGCCTTGAGATGACAAGGGCCAAGGCGAATTGTGATGACACTTGTCATGGGGCATTGTGATGACATTGGTCATCTTGCATTTTGATGACAGTGGTCATGTAGAATTTTGATTAAAGGTATCATGGAGCACTGTGATGACAAAGGCCAAGGAACCTTTTGATGACAAGTGTCATTGAGCAATGGGATGACACGGGAATGGAGTATTATGATGACAAGTGTTCTGGAGCATTGTGATGACAAGGGCATGGAGCATTGTGATTAAAGGTGACAAGGAGCATTGTGATGACAACGGCATGGAGCCTTGTGATGACACGGGCATGGAGCATTGTAATGATAGGCTATCTGGAACATTGTGATGAAAAAGGGACGGAGCATTTTGATGAGAGCGTCCAAGGAGCATTGTGCTGACAATGGCATGGAGCATTGTGATGAAAAGGGTACTGGAGCACTGTGAGGAAAGGAGTCATGGATCATTGTGATGACAGGGGTCATGGAGCTTTGTGATGACAAGGGTCATGGAGCATTGTGATGACACGGTCAAGGAACATTGCGATGACAAGAATTCTGGAGCATTGTGATGAAAGGGCATGGAGCATTGTGATTAAAGGTGACAAGGAGCATTGTGATGATATGGGCAGAGAATTTTGTGATGACAGGGGTCATGGAGCTTTTTGGTAAGAGAGGCCTTGGAGATTTGTGACGGCAGGCGTCATGGGGCATTGTGATGACAGCGGTCTTGGAGCATTGGGTTGAAAGGGGTCATGGAGCACTGTGATTACAGGGGCCATGGAGCATTGTGAATACAAAGGCTATGGAGCAGTGAGATGATATGTTTCATGGAGCATTGTGATGAAAGTGATCATGGATCATTGTGATGACAAGTGTCCTGGAACCTTGTGATGACACGGTTCATGGAGCATTGTGATGACAAGGACCAAGGCGAATTGTGATGACATCTGTCATGGGGCATTGTGATGACAGTGGTCATCTAGAATTGTGATGAAAGGTATCATGGAGCACTGTGATGTCAGGGGCCATGGAACATTGTGATGACAAAGGCCATGGAGCATTGTGATGACAAGTGTCATGGGGCATTTTGATGACATTGGCATGGAACATTATGCTGACAATGTTCTGCAGCATTTTGATGACAAGGGCATGGAGATTTGTGATGAGAGGGGCCATGGAACATTGTGATGACAAAGGCCATGGAGCCTTGTGATGACAAGTGTCATGGGGAATTTTGATGACATTGGCATGGAGCATTATGATGACAAGAGTTCTGGAGCATTTTGATGACAAGGGCATGGAGCTTTGTGATGAGAGGGCCCATGGAACATTGTGATGACAAAGGCCATGGAGCATTGTGAAGCCACGGTCATGGAACTTTGTGATGACAAGAATTCTGGAGCATCGTGAGGAAAAAGACATGGAGCATTGTGATTAAAGGGGACATGGAGCATTGTGATGACATGGGCAGGGAACACTGTGATGACAGGCGTTATGGAGCAATGTGATGACAAGTGTCGTGGAGCATTGTGATGAGAGGGGCCTTGGAGAATTGTGATGACAGGGGTCATGGAGCATTGTGATGACATGGGCCATGGAGCATTGTGAAGACAATATTCATGGAGCATTGTGATGACACGGGCATGGAGCATTGTAATGATAGGCTATCTGGAGCATTTTGATAAAATGGTCCAAGTAGCATTGTGCTGACAATGGCATGGAGCATTGTGATGAAAAGGGTACTGGAGCACTGTGAGGAAAGGAGTCAAGGATCATTGTGGTGACAGGGGTCATGGAGCTTTGTGATGACAAGGGTCATGGAGCATTGTGATGACACGGTCAAGGAACATTGCGATGACAAGTATTCTGGAGCACTGTGATGAAAGGGCATGGAGCATTGTGATTAAAGGTGACAAGGCCATTGTGATGATATGGGCAGAGAACTTTGTGATGACAGGGGTCGTGGAGATTTTTGGTAAGAGAGGCCTTGGAGATTTGTGATGGCAGGCGTCATGGGGCATTGTGATGACAGCGGTCTTGGAGCATTGGGTTGAAAGGGGTCATGGAGCACTGTGATTACAGGGGCCATGGAGCATTGTGAATACAAAGGCTATGGAGCAGTGAGATGATATGTTTCATGGAGCATTGTGATGAAAGTGATCATGGATCATTGTGATGACAAGTGTCCTGGAACCTTGTGATGACACGGTTCATGGAGCATTGTGATGACAAGGACCAAGGCGAATTGTGATGACATCGGTCATGGGGCATTGTGATGACAGTGGTCATCTAGAATTGTGATGAAAGGTATCATGGAGCACTGTGATGTCAGGGGCCATGGAACATTGTGATGACAAAGGCCATTGAGCATTGTGATGACAAGTGTCATGGGGCATTTTGATGACATTGGCATGGAACATTATGCTGACGATGTTCTGCAGCATTTTGATGACAAGGGCATGGAGATTTGTGATGAGAGGGGCCATGGAACATTGTGATGACAAAGACCATGGAGCCTTGTGATGACAAGTGTCATGGGGAATTTTGATGACATTGGCATGGAGCATTATGATGACAAGAGTTCTGGAGCATTTTGATGACAAGGGCATGGAGCTTTGTGATGAGAGGGCCCATGGAACATTGTGATGACAAAGGCCATGGGGCATTGTGATGCCACGGTCATGGAACTTTGTGATGACAAGAATTCTGGAGCATCGTGAGGAAAAAGACATGGAGCATTGTGATTAAAGGGGACATGGAGCATTGTGATGACTAGGGCCATGGAGCATTGTGATGCCACGGTCATGGAACATTGGGATGACAAGAATTCTGGAACATTGTGAGGAAACAGGCATGGAGCATTGTGATTAAAGGGGACATGGAGCATTGTGATGACATGGGCAGGGAACACTGTGATGACAGGCGTTATGGAGCAATGTGATGACAAGTGTCGTGGAGCATTGTGATGAGAGGGGCCTTGGAGAATTGTGATGACAGGGGTCATGGAGCATTGTGAAGACAATATTCATGGAGCATTGTGATGACACGGGCATGGAGCATTGTAATGATAGGCTATCTGGAGCATTTTGATAAAATGGTCCAAGTAGCATTGTGCTGACAATGGCATGGAGCATTGTGATGAAAAGGGTACTGGAGCACTGTGAGGAAAGGAGTCAAGGATCATTGTGGTGACAGGGGTCATGGAGCTTTGTGATGACAAGGGTCATGGAGCATTGTGATGACACGGTCAAGGAACATTGCGATGACAAGTATTCTGGAGCACTGTGATGAAAGGGCATGGAGCATTGTGATTAAAGGTGACAAGGCCATTGTGATGATATGGGCAGAGAACTTTGTGATGACAGGGGTCGTGGAGATTTTTGGTAAGAGAGGCCTTGGAGATTTGTGATGGCAGGCGTCATGGGGCATTGTGATGACAGCGATCTTGGAGCGTTGTGATGAAAGGGGTCATGGAGCACTGTTATTAAAAGGGCCATGGAGCATTGTGAATACAAATGCTATGGAGCATTGAGATGACAGGGTTGATGGAGCATTGTGATGAAAGTGATCATGGATCATTGTGATGACAAGTGTCCTGGAACCTTGTGATGACACGGTTCAAGGAGCACTGTGATGACAAGGACCATGGTGAATTGTGATGACATATGTCCTGGGGCATTGTGATGACAGTGGTCATCTAGAATTGTGATGAAAGGTATCATGGAGCACTGTGATGAGAGGGGCCATGGAACATTGTGATGACAAAGGCCATGGAGCATTGTGATGACAAGTGTCATGGGGCATTTGGTGACATTGGCATGGAGCATTATGATGACAAGAGATCTGGAGCATTTTGATGACAAGGGCATGGAGCTTTGTGATGAGAGGGGCCATGGAACATTGTGATGACAAAGGCCATGGAGCATTGTGATGACAAGTGTCATGGGGCATTTTGATGACATTGGCATGGCGCATTATGATGACAAGAGTTCTGGAGCATTTTGATGACAAGGGCATGGAGCATTGTGATGAAAGGGGCCATGGAGCATTGAGATGACAGGCGTCATGAAGCATGGTAATGACACTGGTCATGGAGCATTGTGATGAAAGAGATCATGGAGCAATATGATAACAGGGGCCTTGGATCATTGTGATGACAGGTGTATTGGAGCATTGTGATGAAAGTAGTCATGGATCATTGTGATGACATGTGTCCTGGAACCTAGTGATGACACGGTTCATCGAGTATTGTGATGACAAGGGTCATAGCGAATTGTGACGACAGGTGTCATGGGGCATTGTGATGACATTGATCATCTAGGAATTGTGATGAAAGGTGTCATGGAGCACTGTGATGACTGGGGGCATGAAGCATTGTTATGAAAATTGTCCTGGATTATTGTGATGACAGCAGTCATGGAGAATTGTGATGACAGCTATTATGCAGCATTGTGTTGACAAGGGTATGGACTATTGTGATGACAATGGTCATGGAGCAATGTGATGAAAGTTTTCATGGAGCATCGTGATGAAAAGTGCCTGGGAGCATTGTGACGATAAAGGCCATGGAGTATTGTGATGACAAGTGTCATGGAGCATTGTAATGAAAGGTTTCATTGTGCACTGTGATGACAAGGGGGATGGAGTATTGTGATGAAACTGGTCCTGGAGCATTGTGATAACAAAAGCCATGGAGCTATGTGATGACAGGCATCATGGAGCATTGTGAAGAAAGGGGCCATGGGGAACTGTAATGACAATAGAGACATGTGATGAAAATGGTCAGCGAGCATAGTGATTAAAGTGGTCATTGAGAATTGTGATGAAAAGCGACAGAGAGCATTGTGATGACAAAGGTCATGGAGAACATTGATGACCAGGGTATTGAAGCATTGTGATGACACGGTCATGGAACATTGTGATGACAAGAATTCTGGAGCATTGTGATGACAAGGGCCATGGAGCATAGTGATGCCACGGTCATGGAACATTCTGATGACAAGAATTCTGGAGAATTGTGAGGAAACAGGCATGGAGCATTGTGATTATAGCGGACATGGAGCATTGTGATGACATGGGCAGGGAACACTGTGATGACAGGTGTTATGGAGCAATGTGATGACAAGTGTCGTGGAGCATTGTGATGAGAGGGGCCTTGGAGAATTGTGATGACAGGGGTCATGGTGCATTGTGATGACATGGGACATGGAGCATTGTGAAGACAAGATTCATGGAGCATTGTGATGACACGGGCATGAAGCATGGTGATGACAACAGACCTGGAGCATTGTGATGACAAGGGCATGGAGCATTGTGATGAAAAGGGTACTGGAGCACTGTGAGGAAAGGAGTCATGGATCATTGTGATGACAGGGGTCATGGAGCTTTGTGATGACAAGGGTTATGGAGCATTGTGATGACACGGTCAAGGAACATTGCGATGACAAGAATTCTGGAGCATTGTGATGAAAGGGCATGGAGCATTGTGATTAAAGGTGACAAGGAGCATTGTGATGATATGGGCAGAGAACTTTGTGATGACAGGGGTCATGGAGCTTTTTGGTAAGAGAGGCCTTGGAGATTTCTGATTGCAGGCGTCATGGGGCATTGTGATGACAGTGGTCTTGGAGCATTGTGATGAAAAGGGTCATGGAGCACTGTGATTACAGGGGCCATGGAGCATTGTGAATACAAAGGCTATGGAGCAGTGAGATGACAGGGTTCATGGAGCATTGTGATGAAAGGGATCATGGATCATTGTGATGACAAGTGTCCTGGAACATTGTGATGACACGGTTCATGGAGCACTGTGATGACAAGGACCATGGCGAATTGTGATGACATCTGTCCTGGGGCATTGTGATGACAGTGGTCATCTAGAATTGTGATGAAAGGTATCGTGGAGCACTGTGATGACAGGGGCCAAGGAACATTGTGATGACAAAGGCCATGGAGCATTGTGATGACAAGTGTCATGGGGCATTTTGATGACATTGGCATGGCGCATTATGATGACAAGAGTTCTGGAGCATTTTGATGACAAGGGCATGGAGCATTGTGATGAAAGGGGCCATGGAGCATTGAGATGACAGGCGTCATGAAGCATGGTAATGACACTGGTCATGGAGCATTGTGATGAAAGAGATCATGGAGCAATATGATAACAGGGGCCTTGGATCATTGTGATGACAGGTGTATTGGAGCATTGTGATGAAAGTAGTCATGGATCATTGTGATGACATGTGTCCTGGAACCTAGTGATGACACGGTTCATCGAGTATTGTGATGACAAGGGTCATAGCGAATTGTGACGACAGGTGTCATGGGGCATTGTGATGACATTGATCATCTAGGAATTGTGATGAAAGGTGTCATGGAGCACTGTGATGACTGGGGGCATGAAGCATTGTTATGAAAATTGTCCTGGATTATTGTGATGACAGCAGTCATGGAGAATTGTGATGACAGCTATTATGCAGCATTGTGTTGACAAGGGTATGGACTATTGTGATGACAATGGTCATGGAGCAATGTGATGAAAGTTTTCATGGAGCATCGTGATGAAAAGTGCCTGGGAGCATTGTGACGATAAAGGCCATGGAGTATTGTGATGACAAGTGTCATGGAGCATTGTAATGAAAGGTTACATTGTGCACTGTGATGACAAGGGGGATGGAGTATTGTGATGAAACTGGTCCTGGAGCATTGTGATAACAAAAGCCATGGAGCTATGTGATGACAGGCATCATGGAGCATTGTGAAGAAAGGGGCCATGGGGAACTGTAATGACAATAGAGACATGTGATGAAAATGGTCAGCGAGCATAGTGATTAAAGTTGTCATTGAGAATTGTGATGAAAAGCGACAGAGAGCATTGTGATGACAAAGGTCATGGAGAACATTGATGACCAGGGTATTGAAGCATTGTGATGACACGGTCATGGAACATTGTGATGACAAGAATTCTGGAGCATTGTGATGACAAGGGCCATGGAGCATAGTGATGCCATGGTCATGGAACATTCTGATGACAAGAATTCTGGAGAATTGTGAGGAAACAGGCATGGAGCACTGTGATTATAGCGGACATGGAGCATTGTGATGACATGGGCAGGGAACACTGTGATGACAGGTGTTATGGAGCAATGTGATGACAAGTGTCGTGGAGCATTGTGATGAGAGGGGCCTTGGAGAATTGTGATGACAGGGGTCATGGTGCATTGTGATGACATGGGACATGGAGCATTGTGAAGACAAGATTCATGGAGCATTGTGATGACACGGGCATGAAGCATGGAGATGACAACAGACCTGGAGCATTGTGATGACAAGGGCATGGAGCATTGTGATGAAAAGGGTACTGGAGCACTGTGAGGAAAGGAGTCATGGATCATTGTGATGACAGGGGTCATGGAGCTTTGTGATGACAAGGGTTATGGAGCATTGTGATGACACGGTCAAGGAACATTGCGATGACAAGAATTCTGGAGCATTGTGATGAAAGGGCATGGAGCATTGTGATTAAAGGTGACAAGGAGCATTGTGATGATATGGGCAGAGAACTTTGTGATGACAGGGGTCATGGAGCTTTTTGGTAAGAGAGGCCTTGGAGATTTCTGATTGCAGGCGTCATGGGGCATTGTGATGACAGTGGTCTTGGAGCATTGTGATGAAAAGGGTCATGGAGCACTGTGATTACAGGGGCCATGGAGCATTGTGAATACAAAGGCTATGGAGCAGTGAGATGACAGGGTTCATGGAGCATTGTGATGAAAGGGATCATGGATCATTGTGATGACAAGTGTCCTGGAACATTGTGATGACACGGTTCATGGAGCACTGTGATGACAAGGACCATGGCGAATTGTGATGACATCTGTCCTGGGGCATTGTGATGACAGTGGTCATCTAGAATTGTGATGAAAGGTATCGTGGAGCACTGTGATGACAGGGGCCATGGAACATTGTGATGACAAAGGCCATGGAGCATTGTGATGACAAGTGTCATGGAGCATTGTAATGAAAGGTTTCATTTTGCACTGTGATGACAAGGGGGATGGAGTATTGTGATGAAACTGGTCCTGGAGCATTGTGATAACAAAAGCCATGGAGCTTTGTGATGACAGGCATCATGGAGCATTGTGAAGAAAGGGGCCATGGGGAATTGTAATGACAATAGAGAAATGTGATGAAAATGGTCAGCGAGCATAGTGATTAAAGTGGTCATTGAGAATTGTGATGAAAAGCGACAGAGAGCATTGTGATGACAAAGGTCATGGAGAACAGTGATGACCAGGGTCATGTAGCATTGTGATGTCACGTTCATGGAACATTGTGATGACAAGAATTCTGGAACGTTGTGATGACAAGGGCCATGGAACAGTGTGAGGACAAGAATTCTGGAGCATTGTGAGGAAACAGGCATGGAGCATTGTGATTATAGGGGACATGGAGCATTGTGATGACATGGGCAGGGAACACTGTGATGACAGGTGTTATGGAGCAATGTGATGACAAATGTCGTGGATCATTGTGATGAGAGGGGCCTTGGAGAATTGTGATGACAGGGGTCATGGAGCATTGGGATGACATGGGCCATGGAGCATTGTGAAGAGAAGATTCATGGAGCATTGTGATGACACGGGCATGAAGCATGGTGATGACAACAGACCTGGAGCATTGTGATGACAAGGGCATGGAGCATTGTGATTCCAGGAGACCTGGAGCATTGTGATGACATTGGCAGGGATCATTGTGATTCCAGGGATCATGGAGCATTGTGATGAAAAGTGTCATCCCATATTGTGCTGACACAGATCATGGAGCATTTTGATGAGAGTGGCCTTGGAGCACAGTGATGAGAGACGTCATGGGGCATTATGGTGACAGTGGTAAAGGAGCATTGTGATGAAAGTGTTCATGGAGCAACGCGATTATCGGGACAATGGAGCATTGTGAATAGAAAGGCCATGGAGCATTGAGATAACAGAGTTCATGGAGCAGTGTGATGAAAGTGGTCATGGATCACTGTGATGACAAGTGTCCTGGAACCTAGTGATGACACGGTTCATACAGCCTTGAGATGACAAGGGCCAAGGCGAATTGTGATGACACTTGTCATGGGGCATTGTGATGACATTGGTCATCTTGCATTTTGATGACAGTGGTCATGTAGAATTTTGATTAAAGGTATCATGGAGCACTGTGATGACAAAGGCCAAGGAACCTTTTGATGACAAGTGTCATTGAGCAATGGGATGACACGGGAATGGAGTATTATGATGACAAGTGTTCTGGAGCATTGTGATGACAAGGGCATGGAGCATTGTGATTAAAGGTGACAAGGAGCATTGTGATGACAACGGCATGGAGCATTGTGATGACACGGGCATGGAGCATTGTAATGATAGGCTATCTGGAACATTGTGATGAAAAAGGGACGGAGCATTTTGATGAGAGCGTCCAAGGAGCATTGTGCTGACAATGGCATGGAGCATTGTGATGAAAAGGGTACTGGAGCACTGTGAGGAAAGGAGTCATGGATCATTGTGGTGACAGGGGTCATGGAGCTTTGTGATGACAAGGGTCATGGAGCATTGTGATGACACGGTCAAGGAGCATTGCGATGACAAATATTCTGGAGCACTGTGATGAAAGGGCATAGAGCATTGTGATTAAAGGTGACAAGGCCATTGTGATGATATGGGCAGAGAACTTTGTGATGACAGGGGTCGTGGAGATTTTTGGTAAGAGAGGCCTTGGAGATTTGTGATGGCAGGCGTCATGGGGCATTGTGATGACAGCGATCTTGGAGCATTGTGATGAAAGGGGTCATGGAGCACTGTTATTAAAAGGGCCATGGAGCATTGTGAATACAAATGCTATGGAGCATTGAGATGACAGGGTTGATGGAGCATTGTGATGAAAGTGATCATGGATCATTGTGATGACAAGTGTCCTGGAACCTTGTGATGACACGGTTCATGGAGCATTGTGATGACAAGGACCATGGCGAATTGTGATGACATCTGTCATGGGGCATTGTGATGACAGTGGTCATCTAGAATTGTGATGAAAGGTATCATGGAGCACTGTGATGACAGGGGCCATGGAACATTGTGATGACAAAGGCCATTGAGCATTGTGATGACAAGTGTCATGGGGCATTTTGATGACATTGGCATGGAGCATTATGATGACAAGAGATCTGGAGCATTTTGATGACAAGGGCATGGAGCTTTGTGATGAGAGGGTCCATGGAACATTGTGATGACAAAGGCCATGGAGCATTGTGATGACAAGTGTCATGGGGCATTTTGATGACATTGGCATGGCGCATTATGATGACAAGAGTTCTGGAGCATTTTGATGACAAGGGCATGGAGCATTGTGATGAAAGGGGCCATGGAGCATTGAGATGACAGGCGTCATGAAGCATGGTAATGACACTGGTCATGGAGCATTGTGATGAAAGAGATCATGGAGCAATATGATAACAGGGGCCTTGGATCATTGTGATGACAGGTGTATTGGAGCATTGTGATGAAAGTAGTCATGGATCATTGTGATGACATGTGTCCTGGAACCTAGTGATGACACGGTTCATCGAGTATTGTGATGACAAGGGTCATAGCGAATTGTGACGACAGGTGTCATGGGGCATTGTGATGACATTGATCATCTAGGAATTGTGATGAAAGGTGTCATGGAGCACTGTGATGACTGGGGGCATGAAGCATTGTTATGAAAATTGTCCTGGATTATTGTGATGACAGCAGTCATGGAGAATTGTGATGACAGCTATTATGCAGCATTGTGTTGACAAGGGTATGGACTATTGTGATGACAATGGTCATGGAGCAATGTGATGAAAGTTTTCATGGAGCATCGTGGTGAAAAGTGCCTGGGAGCATTGTGACGATAAAGGCCATGGAGTATTGTGATGACAAGTGTCATGGAGCATTGTAATGAAAGGTTACATTGTGCACTGTGATGACAAGGGGGATGGAGTATTGTGATGAAACTGGTCCTGGAGCATTGTGATAACAAAAGCCATGGAGCTATGTGATGACAGGCATCATGGAGCATTGTGAAGAAAGGGGCCATGGGGAACTGTAATGACAATAGAGACATGTGATGAAAATGGTCAGCGAGCATAGTGATTAAAGTTGTCATTGAGAATTGTGATGAAAAGCGACAGAGAGCATTGTGATGACAAAGGTCATGGAGAACATTGATGACCAGGGTATTGAAGCATTGTGATGACACGGTCATGGAACATTGTGATGACAAGAATTCTGGAGCATTGTGATGACAAGGGCCATGGAGCATAGTGATGCCACGGTCATGGAACATTCTGATGACAAGAATTCTGGAGAATTGTGAGGAAACAGGCATGGAGCATTGTGATTATAGCGGACATGGAGCATTGTGATGACATGGGCAGGGAACACTGTGATGACAGGTGTTATGGAGCAATGTGATGACAAGTGTCGTGGAGCATTGTGATGAGAGGGGCCTTGGAGAATTGTGATGACAGGGGTCATGGTGCATTGTGATGACATGGGACATGGAGCATTGTGAAGACAAGATTCATGGAGCATTGTGATGACACGGGCATGAAGCATGGTGATGACAACAGACCTGGAGCATTGTGATGACAAGGGCATGGAGCATTGTGATGAAAAGGGTACTGGAGCACTGTGAGGAAAGGAGTCATGGATCATTGTGATGACAGGGGTCATGGAGCTTTGTGATGACAAGGGTTATGGAGCATTGTGATGACACGGTCAAGGAACATTGCGATGACAAGAATTCTGGAGCATTGTGATGAAAGGGCATGGAGCATTGTGATTAAAGGTGACAAGGAGCATTGTGATGATATGGGCAGAGAACTTTGTGATGACAGGGGTCATGGAGCTTTTTGGTAAGAGAGGCCTTGGAGATTTCTGATTGCAGGCGTCATGGGGCATTGTGATGACAGTGGTCTTGGAGCATTGTGATGAAAAGGGTCATGGAGCACTGTGATTACAGGGGCCATGGAGCATTGTGAATACAAAGGCTATGGAGCAGTGAGATGACAGGGTTCATGGAGCATTGTGATGAAAGGGATCATGGATCATTGTGATGACAAGTGTCCTGGAACATTGTGATGACACGGTTCATGGAGCACTGTGATGACAAGGACCATGGCGAATTGTGATGACATCTGTCCTGGGGCATTGTGATGACAGTGGTCATCTAGAATTGTGATGAAAGGTATCGTGGAGCACTGTGATGACAGGGGCCATGGAACATTGTGATGACAAAGGCCATGGAGCATTGTGATGACAAGTGTCATGGAGCATTGTAATGAAAGGTTTCATTTTGCACTGTGATGACAAGGGGGATGGAGTATTGTGATGAAACTGGTCCTGGAGCATTGTGATAACAAAAGCCATGGAGCTTTGTGATGACAGGCATCATGGAGCATTGTGAAGAAAGGGGCCATGGGGAATTGTAATGACAATAGAGAAATGTGATGAAAATGGTCAGCGAGCATAGTGATTAAAGTGGTCATTGAGAATTGTGATGAAAAGCGACAGAGAGCATTGTGATGACAAAGGTCATGGAGAACAGTGATGACCAGGGTCATGTAGCATTGTGATGTCACGGTCATGGAACATTGTGATGACAAGAATTCTGGAACATTGTGATGACAAGGGCCATGGAACAGTGTGAGGACAAGAATTCTGGAGCATTGTGAGGAAACAGGCATGGAGCATTGTGATTATAGGGGACATGGAGCATTGTGATGACATGGGCAGGGAACACTGTGATGACAGGTGTTATGGAGCAATGTGATGACAAATGTCGTGGATCATTGTGATGAGAGGGGCCTTGGAGAATTGTGATGACAGGGGTCATGGAGCATTGTGATGACATGGGCCATGGAGCATTGTGAAGAGAAGATTCATGGAGCATTGTGATGACACGGGCATGAAGCATGGTGATGACAACAGACCTGGAGCATTGTGATGACAAGGGCATGGAGCATTGTGATTCCAGGAGACCTGGAGCATTGTGATGACATTGGCAGGGATCATTGTGATTCCAGGGATCATGGAGCATTGTGATGAAAAGTGTCATCCCATATTGTGCTGACACAGATCATGGAGCATTTTGATGAGAGTGGCCTTGGAGCACAGTGATGAGAGACGTCATGGGGCATTATGGTGACAGTGGTAAAGGAGCATTGTGATGAAAGTGTCCATGGAGCAACGCGATTATCGGGACAATGGAGCATTGTGAATAGAAAGGCCATGGAGCATTGAGATAACAGAGTTCATGGAGCAGTGTGATGAAAGTGGTCATGGATCACTGTGATGACAAGTGTCCTGGAACCTAGTGATGACACGGTTCATACAGCCTTGAGATGACAAGGGCCAAGGCGAATTGTGATGACACTTGTCATGGGGCATTGTGATGACATTGGTCATCTTGCATTTTGATGACAGTGGTCATGTAGAATTTTGATTAAAGGTATCATGGAGCACTGTGATGACAAAGGCCAAGGAACCTTTTGATGACAAGTGTCATTGAGCAATGGGATGACACGGGAATGGAGTATTATGATGACAAGTGTTCTGGAGCATTGTGATGACAAGGGCATGGAGCATTGTGATTAAAGGTGACAAGGAGCATTGTGATGACAACGGCATGGAGCATTGTGATGACACGGGCATGGAGCATTGTAATGATAGGCTATCTGGAACATTGTGATGAAAAAGGGACGGAGCATTTTGATGAGAGCGTCCAAGGAGCATTGTGCTGACAATGGCATGGAGCATTGTGATGAAAAGGGTACTGGAGCACTGTGAGGAAAGGAGTCATGGATCATTGTGGTGACAGGGGTCATGGAGCTTTGTGATGACAAGGGTCATGGAGCATTGTGATGACACGGTCAAGGAGCATTGCGATGACAAATATTCTGGAGCACTGTGATGAAAGGGCATAGAGCATTGTGATTAAAGGTGACAAGGCCATTGTGATGATATGGGCAGAGAACTTTGTGATGACAGGGGTCGTGGAGATTTTTGGTAAGAGAGGCCTTGGAGATTTGTGATGGCAGGCGTCATGGGGCATTGTGATGACAGCGATCTTGGAGCATTGTGATGAAAGGGGTCATGGAGCACTGTTATTAAAAGGGCCATGGAGCATTGTGAATACAAATGCTATGGAGCATTGAGATGACAGGGTTGATGGAGCATTGTGATGAAAGTGATCATGGATCATTGTGATGACAAGTGTCCTGGAACCTTGTGATGACACGGTTCATGGAGCATTGTGATGACAAGGACCATGGCGAATTGTGATGACATCTGTCATGGGGCATTGTGATGACAGTGGTCATCTAGAATTGTGATGAAAGGTATCATGGAGCACTGTGATGACAGGGGCCATGGAACATTGTGATGACAAAGGCCATTGAGCATTGTGATGACAAGTGTCATGGGGCATTTTGATGACATTGGCATGGAGCATTATGATGACAAGAGATCTGGAGCATTTTGATGACAAGGGCATGGAGCTTTGTGATGAGAGGGTCCATGGAACATTGTGATGACAAAGGCCATGGAGCATTGTGATGACAAGTGTCATGGGGCATTTTGATGACATTGGCATGGCGCATTATGATGACAAGAGTTCTGGAGCATTTTGATGACAAGGGCATGGAGCATTGTGATGAAAGGGGCCATGGAGCATTGAGATGACAGGCGTCATGAAGCATGGTAATGACACTGGTCATGGAGCATTGTGATGAAAGAGATCATGGAGCAATATGATAACAGGGGCCTTGGATCATTGTGATGACAGGTGTATTGGAGCATTGTGATGAAAGTAGTCATGGATCATTGTGATGACATGTGTCCTGGAACCTAGTGATGACACGGTTCATCGAGTATTGTGATGACAAGGGTCATAGCGAATTGTGACGACAGGTGTCATGGGGCATTGTGATGACATTGATCATCTAGGAATTGTGATGAAAGGTGTCATGGAGCACTGTGATGACTGGGGGCATGAAGCATTGTTATGAAAATTGTCCTGGATTATTGTGATGACAGCAGTCATGGAGAATTGTGATGACAGCTATTATGCAGCATTGTGTTGACAAGGGTATGGACTATTGTGATGACAATGGTCATGGAGCAATGTGATGAAAGTTTTCATGGAGCATCGTGATGAAAAGTGCCTGGGAGCATTGTGACGATAAAGGCCATGGAGTATTGTGATGACAAGTGTCATGGAGCATTGTAATGAAAGGTTTCATTGTGCACTGTGATGACAAGGGGGATGGAGTATTGTGATGAAACTGGTCCTGGAGCATTGTGATAACAAAAGCCATGGAGCTATGTGATGACAGGCATCATGGAGCATTGTGAAGAAAGGGGCCATGGGGAACTGTAATGACAATAGAGACATGTGATGAAAATGGTCAGCGAGCATAGTGATTAAAGTTGTCATTGAGAATTGTGATGAAAAGCGACAGAGAGCATTGTGATGACAAAGGTCATGGAGAACATTGATGACCAGGGTATTGAAGCATTGTGATGACACGGTCATGGAACATTGTGATGACAAGAATTCTGGAGCATTGTGATGACAAGGGCCATGGAGCATAGTGATGCCACGGTCATGGAACATTCTGATGACAAGAATTCTGGAGAATTGTGAGGAAACAGGCATGGAGCATTGTGATTATAGCAGACATGGAGCATTGTGATGACATGGGCAGGGAACACTGTGATGACAGGTGTTATGGAGCAATGTGATGACAAGTGTCGTGGAGCATTGTGATGAGAGGGGCCTTGGAGAATTGTGATGACAGGGGTCATGGTGCATTGTGATGACATGGGACATGGAGCATTGTGAAGACAAGATTCATGGAGCATTGTGATGACACGGGCATGAAGCATGGTGATGACAACAGACCTGGAGCATTGTGATGACAAGGGCATGGAGCATTGTGATGAAAAGGGTACTGGAGCACTGTGAGGAAAGGAGTCATGGATCATTGTGATGACAGGGGTCATGGAGCTTTGTGATGACAAGGGTTATGGAGCATTGTGATGACACGGTCAAGGAACATTGCGATGACAAGAATTCTGGAGCATTGTGATGAAAGGGCATGGAGCATTGTGATTAAAGGTGACAAGGAGCATTGTGATGATATGGGCAGAGAACTTTGTGATGACAGGGGTCATGGAGCTTTTTGGTAAGAGAGGCCTTGGAGATTTCTGATTGCAGGCGTCATGGGGCATTGTGATGACAGTGGTCTTGGAGCATTGTGATGAAAAGGGTCATGGAGCACTGTGATTACAGGGGCCATGGAGCATTGTGAATACAAAGGCTATGGAGCAGTGAGATGACAGGGTTCATGGAGCATTGTGATGAAAGGGATCATGGATCATTGTGATGACAAGTGTCCTGGAACATTGTGATGACACGGTTCATGGAGCACTGTGATGACAAGGACCATGGCGAATTGTGATGACATCTGTCCTGGGGCATTGTGATGACAGTGGTCATCTAGAATTGTGATGAAAGGTATCGTGGAGCACTGTGATGACAGGGGCCATGGAACATTGTGATGACAAAGGCCATGGAGCATTGTGATGACAAGTGTCATGGAGCATTGTAATGAAAGGTTTCATTTTGCACTGTGATGACAAGGGGGATGGAGTATTGTGATGAAACTGGTCCTGGAGCATTGTGATAACAAAAGCCATGGAGCTTTGTGATGACAGGCATCATGGAGCATTGTGAAGAAAGGGGCCATGGGGAATTGTAATGACAATAGAGAAATGTGATGAAAATGGTCAGCGAGCATAGTGATTAAAGTGGTCATTGAGAATTGTGATGAAAAGCGACAGAGAGCATTGTGATGACAAAGGTCATGGAGAACAGTGATGACCAGGGTCATGTAGCATTGTGATGTCACGGTCATGGAACATTGTGATGACAAGAATTCTGGAACATTGTGATGACAAGGGCCATGGAACAGTGTGAGGACAAGAATTCTGGAGCATTGTGAGGAAACAGGCATGGAGCATTGTGATTATAGGGGACATGGAGCATTGTGATGACATGGGCAGGGAACACTGTGATGACAGGTGTTATGGAGCAATGTGATGACAAATGTCGTGGATCATTGTGATGAGAGGGGCCTTGGAGAATTGTGATGACAGGGGTCATGGAGCATTGTGATGACATGGGCCATGGAGCATTGTGAAGACAAGATTCATGGAGCATTGTGATGACACGGGCATGAAGCATGGTGATGACAACAGACCTGGAGCATTGTGATGACAAGGGCATGGAGCATTGTGATTCCAGGAGACCTGGAGCATTGTGATGACATTGGCAGGGATCATTGTGATTCCAGGGATCATGGAGCATTGTGATGAAAAGTGTCATCCCATATTGTGCTGACACAGATCATGGAGCATTTTGATGAGAGTGGCCTTGGAGCACAGTGATGAGAGACGTCATGGGGCATTATGGTGACAGTGGTCAAGGAGCATTGTGATGAAAGTGTCCATGGAGCAACGCGATTATCGGGACAATGGAGCATTGTGAATAGAAAGGCCATGGAGCATTGAGATAACAGAGTTCATGGAGCAGTGTGATGAAAGTGGTCATGGATCACTGTGATGACAAGTGTCCTGGAACCTAGTGATGACACGGTTCATACAGCCTTGAGATGACAAGGGCCAAGGCGAATTGTGATGACACTTGTCATGGGGCATTGTGATGACATTGGTCATCTTGCATTTTGATGACAGTGGTCATGTAGAATTTTGATTAAAGGTATCATGGAGCACTGTGATGACAAAGGCCAAGGAAACTTTTGATGACAAGTGTCATTGAGCAATGGGATGACATGGGAATGGAGTATTATGATGACAAGTGTTCTGGAGCATTGTGATGACAAGGGCATGGAGCATTGTGATTAAAGGTGACAAGGAGCATTGTGATGACAACGGCATGGAGCATTGTGATGACACGGGCATGGAGCATTGTAATGATAGGCTATCTGGAACATTGTGATGAAAAAGGGACGGAGCATTTTGATGAGAGCGTCCAAGGAGCATTGTGCTGACAATGGCATGGATCATTGTGATGACAGGGGTCATGGAGCTTTGTGATGACAAGGGTCATGGAGCATTGTGATGACACGGTCAAGGAACATTGCGATGACAAGAATTCTGGAGCATTGTGATGAAAGGGCATGGAGCATTGTGATTAAAGGTGACAAGGAGCATTGTGATGATATGGGCAGAGAATTTTGTGATGACAGGGGTCATGGAGCTTTTTGGTAAGAGAGGCCTTGGAGATTTGTGACGGCAGGCGTCATGGGGCATTGTGATGACAGCGGTCTTGGAGCATTGGGTTGAAAGGGGTCATGGAGCACTGTGATTACAGGGGCCATGGAGCATTGTGAATACAATGGCTATGGAGCAGTGAGATGATATGTTTCATGGAGCATTGTGATGAAAGTGATCATGGATCATTGTGATGACAAGTGTCCTGGAACCTTGTGATGACACGGTTCATGGAGCATTGTGATGACAAGGACCAAGGCGAATTGTGATGACATCTGTCATGGGGCATTGTGATGACAGTGGTCATCTAGAATTGTGATGAAAGGTATCATGGAGCACTGTGATGTCAGGGGCCATGGAACATTGTGATGACAAAGGCCACTGAGCATTGTGATGACAAGTGTCATGGGGCATTTTGATGACATTGGCATGGAACATTATGCTGACAATGTTCTGCAGCATTTTGATGACAAGTGCATGGAGATTTGTGATGAGAGGGGCCATGGAACATTGTGATGACAAAGGCCATGGAGCCTTGTGATGACAAGTGTCATGGGGAATTTTGATGACATTGGCATGGAGCATTATGATGACAAGAGTTCTGGAGCATTTTGATGACAAGGGCATGGAGCTTTGTGATGAGAGGGCCCATGGAACATTGTGATGACAAAGGCCATGGAGCATTGTGAAGCCACGGTCATGGAACTTTGTGATGACAAGAATTCT
The DNA here is from genome assembly GCF_965194805.1 of Balaenoptera borealis. Taxonomy (NCBI): domain Eukaryota; kingdom Metazoa; phylum Chordata; class Mammalia; order Artiodactyla; family Balaenopteridae; genus Balaenoptera; species Balaenoptera borealis. Next base: position 11,714 of record NW_028121763.1, on the reverse strand, counting down.
GGAGCATCGTGAGGAAAAAGACATGGAGCATTGTGATTAAAGGGGACATGGAGCATTGTGATGACATGGGCAGGGAACACTGTGATGACAGGCGTTATGGAGCAATGTGATGACAAGTGTCGTGGAGCATTGTGATGAGAGGGGCCTTGGAGAATTGTGATGACAGGGGTCATGGAGCATTGTGATGACATGGGCCATGGAGCATTGTGAAGACAATATTCATGGAGCATTGTGATGACACGGGCATGGAGCATTGTAATGATAGGCTATCTGGAGCATTTTGATAAAATGGTCCAAGTAGCATTGTGCTGACAATGGCATGGAGCATTGTGATGAAAAGGGTACTGGAGCACTGTGAGGAAAGGAGTCAAGGATCATTGTGGTGACAGGGGTCATGGAGCTTTGTGATGACAAGGGTCATGGAGCATTGTGATGACATGGTCAAGGAACATTGCGATGACAAGTATTCTGGAGCACTGTGATGAAAGGGCATGGAGCATTGTGATTAAAGGTGACAAGGCCATTGTGATGATATGGGCAGAGAACTTTGTGATGACAGGGGTCGTGGAGATTTTTGGTAAGAGAGGCCTTGGAGATTTGTGATGGCAGGCGTCATGGGGCATTGTGATGACAGCGGTCTTGGAGCATTGGGTTGAAAGGGGTCATGGAGCACTGTGATTACAGGGGCCATGGAGCATTGTGAATACAAAGGCTATGGAGCAGTGAGATGATATGTTTCATGGAGCATTGTGATGAAAGTGATCATGGATCATTGTGATGACAAGTGTCCTGGAACCTTGTGATGACACGGTTCATGGAGCATTGTGATGACAAGGACCAAGGCGAATTGTGATGACATCGGTCATGGGGCATTGTGATGACAGTGGTCATCTAGAATTGTGATGAAAGGTATCATGGAGCACTGTGATGTCAGGGGCCATGGAACATTGTGATGACAAAGGCCATGGAGCATTGTGATGACAAGTGTCATGGGGAATTTTGATGACATTGGCATGGAGCATTATGATGACAAGAGTTCTGGAGCATTTTGATGACAAGGGCATGGAGCTTTGTGATGAGAGGGCCCATGGAACATTGTGATGACAAAGGCCATGGGGTATTGTGATGCCACGGTCATGGAACTTTGTGATGACAAGAATTCTGGAGCATCGTGAGGAAAAAGACATGGAGCATTGTGATTAAAGGGGACATGGAGCATTGTGATGACTAGGGCCATGGAGCATTGTGATGCCACGGTCATGGAACATTGGGATGACAAGAATTCTGGAACATTGTGAGGAAACAGGCATGGAGCATTGTGATTAAAGGGGACATGGAGCATTGTGATGACATGGGCAGGGAACACTGTGATGACAGGCGTTATGGAGCAATGTGATGACAAGTGTCGTGGAGCATTGTGATGAGAGGGGCCTTGGAGAATTGTGATGACAGGGGTCATGGAGCATTGTGATGACATGGGCCATGGAGCATTGTGAAGACAATATTCATGGAGCATTGTGATGACACGGGCATGGAGCATTGTAATGATAGGCTATCTGGAGCATTTTGATAAAATGGTCCAAGTAGCATTGTGCTGACAATGGCATGGAGCATTGTGATGAAAAGGGTACTGGAGCACTGTGAGGAAAGGAGTCAAGGATCATTGTGGTGACAGGGGTCATGGAGCTTTGTGATGACAAGGGTCATGGAGCATTGTGATGACACGGTCAAGGAACATTGCGATGACAAGTATTCTGGAGCACTGTGATGAAAGGGCATGGAGCATTGTGATTAAAGGTGACAAGGCCATTGTGATGATATGGGCAGAGAACTTTGTGATGACAGGGGTCGTGGAGATTTTTGGTAAGAGAGGCCTTGGAGATTTGTGATGGCAGGCGTCATGGGGCATTGTGATGACAGCGATCTTGGAGCATTGTGATGAAAGGGGTCATGGAGCACTGTTATTAAAAGGGCCATGGAGCATTGTGAATACAAATGCTATGGAGCATTGAGATGACAGGGTTGATGGAGCATTGTGATGAAAGTGATCATGGATCATTGTGATGACAAGTGTCCTGGAACCTTGTGATGACACGGTTCAAGGAGCACTGTGATGACAAGGACCATGGTGAATTGTGATGACATATGTCCTGGGGCATTGTGATGACAGTGGTCATCTAGAATTGTGATGAAAGGTATCATGGAGCACTGTGATGAGAGGGGCCATGGAACATTGTGATGACAAAGGCCATGGAGCATTGTGATGACAAGTGTCATGGGGCATTTGGTGACATTGGCATGGAGCATTATGATGACAAGAGATCTGGAGCATTTTGATGACAAGGGCATGGAGCTTTGTGATGAGAGGGGCCATGGAACATTGTGATGACAAAGGCCATGGAGCATTGTGATGACAAGTGTCATGGGGCATTTTGATGACATTGGCATGGCGCATTATGATGACAAGAGTTCTGGAGCATTTTGATGACAAGGGCATGGAGCATTGTGATGAAAGGGGCCATGGAGCATTGAGATGACAGGCGTCATGAAGCATGGTAATGACACTGGTCATGGAGCATTGTGATGAAAGAGATCATGGAGCAATATGATAACAGGGGCCTTGGATCATTGTGATGACAGGTGTATTGGAGCATTGTGATGAAAGTAGTCATGGATCATTGTGATGACATGTGTCCTGGAACCTAGTGATGACACGGTTCATCGAGTATTGTGATGACAAGGGTCATAGCGAATTGTGACGACAGGTGTCATGGGGCATTGTGATGACATTGATCATCTAGGAATTGTGATGAAAGGTGTCATGGAGCACTGTGATGACTGGGGGCATGAAGCATTGTTATGAAAATTGTCCTGGATTATTGTGATGACAGCAGTCATGGAGAATTGTGATGACAGCTATTATGCAGCATTGTGTTGACAAGGGTATGGACTATTGTGATGACAATGGTCATGGAGCAATGTGATGAAAGTTTTCATGGAGCATCGTGATGAAAAGTGCCTGGGAGCATTGTGACGATAAAGGCCATGGAGTATTGTGATGACAAGTGTCATGGAGCATTGTAATGAAAGGTTTCATTGTGCACTGTGATGACAAGGGGGATGGAGTATTGTGATGAAACTGGTCCTGGAGCATTGTGATAACAAAAGCCATGGAGCTATGTGATGACAGGCATCATGGAGCATTGTGAAGAAAGGGGCCATGGGGAACTGTAATGACAATAGAGACATGTGATGAAAATGGTCAGCGAGCATAGTGATTAAAGTTGTCATTGAGAATTGTGATGAAAAGCGACAGAGAGCATTGTGATGACAAAGGTCATGGAGAACATTGATGACCAGGGTATTGAAGCATTGTGATGACACGGTCATGGAACATTGTGATGACAAGAATTCTGGAGCATTGTGATGACAAGGGCCATGGAGCATAGTGATGCCACGGTCATGGAACATTCTGATGACAAGAATTCTGGAGAATTGTGAGGAAACAGGCATGGAGCATTGTGATTATAGCGGACATGGAGCATTGTGATGACATGGGCAGGGAACACTGTGATGACAGGTGTTATGGAGCAATGTGATGACAAGTGTCGTGGAGCATTGTGATGAGAGGGGCCTTGGAGAATTGTGATGACAGGGGTCATGGTGCATTGTGATGACATGGGACATGGAGCATTGTGAAGACAAGATTCATGGAGCATTGTGATGACACGGGCATGAAGCATGGTGATGACAACAGACCTGGAGCATTGTGATGACAAGGGCATGGAGCATTGTGATGAAAAGGGTACTGGAGCACTGTGAGGAAAGGAGTCATGGATCATTGTGATGACAGGGGTCATGGAGCTTTGTGATGACAAGGGTTATGGAGCATTGTGATGACACGGTCAAGGAACATTGCGATGACAAGAATTCTGGAGCATTGTGATGAAAGGGCATGGAGCATTGTGATTAAAGGTGACAAGGAGCATTGTGATGATATGGGCAGAGAACTTTGTGATGACAGGGGTCATGGAGCTTTTTGGTAAGAGAGGCCTTGGAGATTTCTGATTGCAGGCGTCATGGGGCATTGTGATGACAGTGGTCTTGGAGCATTGTGATGAAAAGGGTCATGGAGCACTGTGATTACAGGGGCCATGGAGCATTGTGAATACAAAGGCTATGGAGCAGTGAGATGACAGGGTTCATGGAGCATTGTGATGAAAGGGATCATGGATCATTGTGATGACAAGTGTCCTGGAACATTGTGATGACACGGTTCATGGAGCACTGTGATGACAAGGACCATGGCGAATTGTGATGACATCTGTCCTGGGGCATTGTGATGACAGTGGTCATCTAGAATTGTGATGAAAGGTATCGTGGAGCACTGTGATGACAGGGGCCATGGAACATTGTGATGACAAAGGCCATGGAGCATTGTGATGACAAGTGTCATGGAGCATTGTAATGAAAGGTTTCATTTTGCACTGTGATGACAAGGGGGATGGAGTATTGTGATGAAACTGGTCCTGGAGCATTGTGATAACAAAAGCCATGGAGCTTTGTGATGACAGGCATCATGGAGCATTGTGAAGAAAGGGGCCATGGGGAATTGTAATGACAATAGAGAAATGTGATGAAAATGGTCAGCGAGCATAGTGATTAAAGTGGTCATTGAGAATTGTGATGAAAAGCGACAGAGAGCATTGTGATGACAAAGGTCATGGAGAACAGTGATGACCAGGGTCATGTAGCATTGTGATGTCACGTTCATGGAACATTGTGATGACAAGAATTCTGGAACGTTGTGATGACAAGGGCCATGGAACAGTGTGAGGACAAGAATTCTGGAGCATTGTGAGGAAACAGGCATGGAGCATTGTGATTATAGGGGACATGGAGCATTGTGATGACATGGGCAGGGAACACTGTGATGACAGGTGTTATGGAGCAATGTGATGACAAATGTCGTGGATCATTGTGATGAGAGGGGCCTTGGAGAATTGTGATGACAGGGGTCATGGAGCATTGGGATGACATGGGCCATGGAGCATTGTGAAGAGAAGATTCATGGAGCATTGTGATGACACGGGCATGAAGCATGGTGATGACAACAGACCTGGAGCATTGTGATGACAAGGGCATGGAGCATTGTGATTCCAGGAGACCTGGAGCATTGTGATGACATTGGCAGGGATCATTGTGATTCCAGGGATCATGGAGCATTGTGATGAAAAGTGTCATCCCATATTGTGCTGACACAGATCATGGAGCATTTTGATGAGAGTGGCCTTGGAGCACAGTGATGAGAGACGTCATGGGGCATTATGGTGACAGTGGTAAAGGAGCATTGTGATGAAAGTGTTCATGGAGCAACGCGATTATCGGGACAATGGAGCATTGTGAATAGAAAGGCCATGGAGCATTGAGATAACAGAGTTCATGGAGCAGTGTGATGAAAGTGGTCATGGATCACTGTGATGACAAGTGTCCTGGAACCTAGTGATGACACGGTTCATACAGCCTTGAGATGACAAGGGCCAAGGCGAATTGTGATGACACTTGTCATGGGGCATTGTGATGACATTGGTCATCTTGCATTTTGATGACAGTGGTCATGTAGAATTTTGATTAAAGGTATCATGGAGCACTGTGATGACAAAGGCCAAGGAACCTTTTGATGACAAGTGTCATTGAGCAATGGGATGACACGGGAATGGAGTATTATGATGACAAGTGTTCTGGAGCATTGTGATGACAAGGGCATGGAGCATTGTGATTAAAGGTGACAAGGAGCATTGTGATGACAACGGCATGGAGCATTGTGATGACACGGGCATGGAGCATTGTAATGATAGGCTATCTGGAACATTGTGATGAAAAAGGGACGGAGCATTTTGATGAGAGCGTCCAAGGAGCATTGTGCTGACAATGGCATGGAGCATTGTGATGAAAAGGGTACTGGAGCACTGTGAGGAAAGGAGTCAAGGATCATTGTGGTGACAGGGGTCATGGAGCTTTGTGATGACAAGGGTCATGGAGCATTGTGATGACATGGTCAAGGAACATTGCGATGACAAATATTCTGGAGCACTGTGATGAAAGGGCATAGAGCATTGTGATTAAAGGTGACAAGGCCATTGTGATGATATGGGCAGAGAACTTTGTGATGACAGGGGTCGTGGAGATTTTTGGTAAGAGAGGCCTTGGAGATTTGTGATGGCAGGCGTCATGGGGCATTGTGATGACAGCGATCTTGGAGCATTGTGATGAAAGGGGTCATGGAGCACTGTTATTAAAAGGGCCATGGAGCATTGTGAATACAAATGCTATGGAGCATTGAGATGACAGGGTTGATGGAGCATTGTGATGAAAGTGATCATGGATCATTGTGATGACAAGTGTCCTGGAACCTTGTGATGACACGGTTCATGGAGCATTGTGATGACAAGGACCATGGCGAATTGTGATGACATCTGTCATGGGGCATTGTGATGACAGTGGTCATCTAGAATTGTGATGAAAGGTATCATGGAGCACTGTGATGACAGGGGCCATGGAACATTGCGATGACAAAGGCCATTGAGCATTGTGATGACAAGTGTCATGGGGCATTTTGATGACATTGGCATGGAGCATTATGATGACAAGAGATCTGGAGCATTTTGATGACAAGGGCATGGAGCTTTGTGATGAGAGGGTCCATGGAACATTGTGATGACAAAGGCCATGGAGCATTGTGATGACAAGTGTCATGGGGCATTTTGATGACATTGGCATGGCGCATTATGATGACAAGAGTTCTGGAGCATTTTGATGACAAGGGCATGGAGCATTGTGATGAAAGGGGCCATGGAGCATTGAGATGACAGGCGTCATGAAGCATGGTAATGACACTGGTCATGGAGCATTGTGATGAAAGAGATCATGGAGCAATATGATAACAGGGGCCTTGGATCATTGTGATGACAGGTGTATTGGAGCATTGTGATGAAAGTAGTCATGGATCATTGTGATGACATGTGTCCTGGAACCTAGTGATGACACGGTTCATCGAGTATTGTGATGACAAGGGTCATAGCGAATTGTGACGACAGGTGTCATGGGGCATTGTGATGACATTGATCATCTAGGAATTGTGATGAAAGGTGTCATGGAGCACTGTGATGACTGGGGGCATGAAGCATTGTTATGAAAATTGTCCTGGATTATTGTGATGACAGCAGTCATGGAGAATTGTGATGACAGCTATTATGCAGCATTGTGTTGACAAGGGTATGGACTATTGTGATGACAATGGTCATGGAGCAATGTGATGAAAGTTTTCATGGAGCATCGTGATGAAAAGTGCCTGGGAGCATTGTGACGATAAAGGCCATGGAGTATTGTGATGACAAGTGTCATGGAGCATTGTAATGAAAGGTTACATTGTGCACTGTGATGACAAGGGGGATGGAGTATTGTGATGAAACTGGTCCTGGAGCATTGTGATAACAAAAGCCATGGAGCTATGTGATGACAGGCATCATGGAGCATTGTGAAGAAAGGGGCCATGGGGAACTGTAATGACAATAGAGACATGTGATGAAAATGGTCAGCGAGCATAGTGATTAAAGTTGTCATTGAGAATTGTGATGAAAAGCGACAGAGAGCATTGTGATGACAAAGGTCATGGAGAACATTGATGACCAGGGTATTGAAGCATTGTGATGACACGGTCATGGAACATTGTGATGACAAGAATTCTGGAGCATTGTGATGACAAGGGCCATGGAGCATAGTGATGCCACGGTCATGGAACATTCTGATGACAAGAATTCTGGAGAATTGTGAGGAAACAGGCATGGAGCATTGTGATTATAGCGGACATGGAGCATTGTGATGACATGGGCAGGGAACACTGTGATGACAGGTGTTATGGAGCAATGTGATGACAAGTGTCGTGGAGCATTGTGATGAGAGGGGCCTTGGAGAATTGTGATGACAGGGGTCATGGTGCATTGTGATGACATGGGACATGGAGCATTGTGAAGACAAGATTCATGGAGCATTGTGATGACACGGGCATGAAGCATGGTGATGACAACAGACCTGGAGCATTGTGATGACAAGGGCATGGAGCATTGTGATGAAAAGGGTACTGGAGCACTGTGAGGAAAGGAGTCATGGATCATTGTGATGACAGGGGTCATGGAGCTTTGTGATGACAAGGGTTATGGAGCATTGTGATGACACGGTCAAGGAACATTGCGATGACAAGAATTCTGGAGCATTGTGATGAAAGGGCATGGAGCATTGTGATTAAAGGTGACAAGGCCATTGTGATGATATGGGCAGAGAACTTTGTGATGACAGGGGTCATGGAGCTTTTTGGTAAGAGAGGCCTTGGAGATTTCTGATTGCAGGCGTCATGGGGCATTGTGATGACAGTGGTCTTGGAGCATTGTGATGAAAAGGGTCATGGAGCACTGTGATTACAGGGGCCATGGAGCATTGTGAATACAAAGGCTATGGAGCAGTGAGATGACAGGGTTCATGGAGCATTGTGATGAAAGGGATCATGGATCATTGTGATGACAAGTGTCCTGGAACATTGTGATGACACGGTTCATGGAGCACTGTGATGACAAGGACCATGGCGAATTGTGATGACATCTGTCCTGGGGCATTGTGATGACAGTGGTCATCTAGAATTGTGATGAAAGGTATCGTGGAGCACTGTGATGACAGGGGCCATGGAACATTGTGATGACAAAGGCCATGGAGCATTGTGATGACAAGTGTCATGGAGCATTGTAATGAAAGGTTTCATTTTGCACTGTGATGACAAGGGGGATGGAGTATTGTGATGAAACTGGTCCTGGAGCATTGTGATAACAAAAGCCATGGAGCTTTGTGATGACAGGCATCATGGAGCATTGTGAAGAAAGGGGCCATGGGGAATTGTAATGACAATAGAGAAATGTGATGAAAATGGTCAGCGAGCATAGTGATTAAAGTGGTCATTGAGAATTGTGATGAAAAGCGACAGAGAGCATTGTGATGACAAAGGTCATGGAGAACAGTGATGACCAGGGTCATGTAGCATTGTGATGTCACGGTCATGGAACATTGTGATGACAAGAATTCTGGAACATTGTGATGACAAGGGCCATGGAACAGTGTGAGGACAAGAATTCTGGAGCATTGTGAGGAAACAGGCATGGAGCATTGTGATTATAGGGGACATGGAGCATTGTGATGACATGGGCAGGGAACACTGTGATGACAGGTGTTATGGAGCAATGTGATGACAAATGTCGTGGATCATTGTGATGAGAGGGGCCTTGGAGAATTGTGATGACAGGGGTCATGGAGCATTGTGATGACATGGGCCATGGAGCATTGTGAAGACAAGATTCATGGAGCATTGTGATGACACGGGCATGAAGCATGGTGATGACAACAGACCTGGAGCATTGTGATGACAAGGGCATGGAGCATTGTGATTCCAGGAGACCTGGAGCATTGTGATGACATTGGCAGGGATCATTGTGATTCCAGGGATCATGGAGCATTGTGATGAAAAGTGTCATCCCATATTGTGCTGACACAGATCATGGAGCATTTTGATGAGAGTGGCCTTGGAGCACAGTGATGAGAGACGTCATGGGGCATTATGGTGACAGTGGTCAAGGAGCATTGTGATGAAAGTGTTCATGGAGCAACGCGATTATCGGGACAATGGAGCATTGTGAATAGAAAGGCCATGGAGCATTGAGATAACAGAGTTCATGGAGCACTGTGATGAAAGTGGTCATGGATCACTGTGATGACAAGTGTCCTGGAACCTAGTGATGACACGGTTCATACAGCCTTGAGATGACAAGGGCCAAGGCGAATTGTGATGACACTTGTCATGGGGCATTGTGATGACATTGGTCATCTTGCATTTTGATGACAGTGGTCATGTAGAATTTTGATTAAAGGTATCATGGAGCACTGTGATGACAAAGGCCAAGGAAACTTTTGATGACAAGTGTCATTGAGCAATGGGATGACATGGGAATGGAGTATTATGATGACAAGTGTTCTGGAGCATTGTGATGACAAGGGCATGGAGCATTGTGATTAAAGGTGACAAGGAGCATTGTGATGACAACGGCATGGAGCATTGTGATGACACGGGCATGGAGCATTGTAATGATAGGCTATCTGGAACATTGTGATGAAAAAGGGACGGAGCATTTTGATGAGAGCGTCCAAGGAGCATTGTGCTGACAATGGCATGGATCATTGTGATGACAGGGGTCATGGAGCTTTGTGATGACAAGGGTCATGGAGCATTGTGATGACACGGTCAAGGAACATTGCGATGACAAGAATTCTGGAGCATTGTGATGAAAGGGCATGGAGCATTGTGATTAAAGGTGACAAGGAGCATTGTGATGATATGGGCAGAGAATTTTGTGATGACAGGGGTCATGGAGCTTTTTGGTAAGAGAGGCCTTGGAGATTTGTGACGGCAGGCGTCATGGGGCATTGTGATGACAGCGGTCTTGGAGCATTGGGTTGAAAGGGGTCATGGAGCACTGTGATTACAGGGGCCATGGAGCATTGTGAATACAAAGGCTATGGAGCAGTGAGATGATATGTTTCATGGAGCATTGTGATGAAAGTGATCATGGATCATTGTGATGACAAGTGTCCTGGAACCTTGTGATGACACGGTTCATGGAGCATTGTGATGACAAGGACCAAGGCGAATTGTGATGACATCTGTCATGGGGCATTGTGATGACAGTGGTCATCTAGAATTGTGATGAAAGGTATCATGGAGCACTGTGATGTCAGGGGCCATGGAACATTGTGATGACAAAGGCCACTGAGCATTGTGATGACAAGTGTCATGGGGCATTTTGATGACATTGGCATGGAACATTATGCTGACAATGTTCTGCAGCATTTTGATGACAAGGGCATGGAGATTTGTGATGAGAGGGGCCATGGAACATTGTGATGACAAAGGCCATGGAGCCTTGTGATGACAAGTGTCATGGGGAATTTTGATGACATTGGCATGGAGCATTATGATGACAAGAGTTCTGGAGCATTTTGATGACAAGGGCATGGAGCTTTGTGATGAGAGGGCCCATGGAACATTGTGATGACAAAGGCCATGGAGCATTGTGAAGCCACGGTCATGGAACTTTGTGATGACAAGAATTCTGGAGCATCGTGAGGAAAAAGACATGGAGCATTGTGATTAAAGGGGACATGGAGCATTGTGATGACATGGGCAGGGAACACTGTGATGACAGGCGTTATGGAGCAATGTGATGACAAGTGTCGTGGAGCATTGTGATGAGAGGGGCCTTGGAGAATTGTGATGACAGGGGTCATGGAGCATTGTGATGACATGGGCCATGGAGCATTGTGAAGACAATATTCATGGAGCATTGTGATGACACGGGCATGGAGCATTGTAATGATAGGCTATCTGGAGCATTTTGATAAAATGGTCCAAGTAGCATTGTGCTGACAATGGCATGGAGCATTGTGATGAAAAGGGTACTGGAGCACTGTGAGGAAAGGAGTCAAGGATCATTGTGGTGACAGGGGTCATGGAGCTTTGTGATGACAAGGGTCATGGAGCATTGTGATGACATGGTCAAGGAACATTGCGATGACAAGTATTCTGGAGCACTGTGATGAAAGGGCATGGAGCATTGTGA
>NW_028121764.1:0-31909 GCF_965194805.1 Balaenoptera borealis | reverse complement strand
TTACAAATGAGGGATTTAAGGCTCAGAGAGCTCCAAAAGCTTATAAATGGCAGAGCTTAGATTTACATCAAAGTCTCCTGATACCCAGACCTCTGCTTTTCCCATTTATCTGCACTTCTGGAGTTCTTTTGCAATTGCCAGATGCTGTTCTATTCAGACTAAGACAGACACATAGAGACAGAGATAGGACTGAATGTTTTCCTTAATATATTTTGCAGTGATAAAAATAAACAACCATTATTTTAAATTCATAAGTAGTTATAATGGAATAGATACGTAGGCAAATAGATTTCTGAAATTAATGTTTAAAGTTCCGTGTTGAAAATCAAGACGTCCTGGTAGAAAGCTGAGATTGTGAGTTCCAGGACAGCTGAGACGATGTTTTACACATTCTGTGTCTCCAGCAATTAGCACTGAGCCTAGCCCACATTGGGGAGGAAGGCACTCAGTGTTTGCTGAATGAATAAAGAAGTGTCTCCTCTATCCACATCAATATTTGCCAAAAAAGAGACCATCTACTTAATTTATGGCTTGCACAGGCTCCAGACGCGCAGGTTCAGTAGTTGTGGCTCACGGGCCCAGTTGCTCCGCGGCATGTGGGATCCTCCCAGACCAGGGCTCGAACCCGTGTCCCCTGCACCGGCAGGCAGACTCTCAACCACTGCGCCACCAGGGAAGCCCCATCTACTTAATTTAAATGGTCCTCCTTCACCCACTGAACAGACTGTTGTCTTCAACATTACTGCCATAGACTGAATGTTTGTCTCCCTCCAAAGTTCACTTTTTGAATCTTAAGTGATGGTATTTGGAAGTGGAGCTTTTGGGAGGTGATTAGGTCATGAGAGTAGAGCCCTCATGAAAGGGATTAGTGCCTCTAGAAAGAGACCAGAGAGAGCTCGCTTGCCCCTTCTGCCATGTGGGTATACAGCAAAAAGACGGCCATCTATGAAACAGGAAGTTGGTTCTCACCAGACACTGACTCTGCTGGCCCCTTGATCTTTGACTTCCCGGCCTCCAGAACAGTGAGAAGTAAATGCTTGTTTCTAAGCCACTATGATATTTTGTTATATCATCCTGAAAGGACTATGAAAATACTAAATAATATTAACAGGGGTTAGGCCAGAGAGCCAAGCCAAGCAGTTTATCAATATCTGGAGAAGGTGGATTTTGGTCATCTTGCTTCATCAGAACCTCCATTTCCTGTTTGTATTATAAAATGACTCAGTGCCTTGGTGATCTATGAACAGCTAGTGAAAATGAAATACTCCTGTAAGTTTTTTTAAAAATGTATATTTACAAAAGCTACAGTGGTTTCCAAACTTCAACTGAATTTACTACTATTTGCTTTGAAAAAGAATTTCATTTTTTCTCTTATAAGACAGTTTTTCTGTATAAAATTTTAAATACACAAAAATAAAACAAAATAATTTTATTTACCTATCGGGCAAAGGCAACTATTGAGCTTTTCTCCGTCTTTTATTATCCTTTGCGTATGTTCACACACTGTGACCAAACTATGCATAAGTTTTTTATTCTACTTTTCTAATTATTCTTTCTATTATAAACATATTGATAGAATTTTATTTTCCTTTTTTCCTGGAAAGTAAAAAAAACTTTCATAATACAAAGGCAATATATGTTTGTTTTAGTTAAATTAAACAATACAGATGAAAGATACACAGATTATTGAAAATGAAGAAAAATTTTAATGTGGAAGTTTAGAACAGAAAGTTCTGCTTTCTCTGGTTGACAGTCGAATATATTTGAAAAGGGAACACACAATCAGTAAGAAACAAAAGGCCAGGGAAGCTCCTTTTGATCCCCTGTCTAAATACATAACATTCACTCATGTCTGCGTGTCTGCCATCTGAATAAACTCCTTTGGGGCCCAGAGATGAGCTGAATTAAAGTTGGTAGGGGAGGCTTAGGAGTTGCTTATAGAACCAGTCTCCAAGGTTCACTAGAGCATCACTGGAAACTTGCTGGTATTTAAAAAATGTGTTTATTGCATCTTCTCTTAGGGATAGCGGGGTCTGTAATTGGAAAACAAGACTCTCATTAGTCAGTTGGGGAACGGTAGTCCAATGATCACTATCCTCCTAAGAAGAGCAGTTGGGTAACTTGTGGCTTTGGATTTGTTCCCTGGTGTGTGCAGCTTTGGGGTGAGAGCTGGATTTCTGAGCCTCACTGTCAGAGATCCTACTTCTCTGCTGTGTCTCAGAGTACCAGTCGCTCTAATAAAGGATTAGGAAAAGAATGTTGATCTAAAGAGGCATCAAATTTTTACCTGTCCAAGGTATCCACATCTCAGTGGGTCTCAGTTCTATCACCTTTCTGAGATCTTGGCTAAGATAAAGGGATGGGTACCAGATGCTTCCACCAACTGCAGGCCAAGTATGAAGAGCAGCTTCTCTCTTTCCTGGGAAATGGTCAGCCATGTTATCATTTGCCATTGCTATCTTGGACATTTGTTTAAAAATGAGCTATATAGGTTGGCTCTGGTGACGGTAGAAGAGCTATCTACATCTTATATCTATATCGTCTATTAACTATTCATTTAGTGCAGTTTACGTGCTATGTATTGTTCTAAGCTCTTTGTATCCTGAATTTCATCACATCTAAGATGCCACTGATTATAAGCTACACCATTATTTTTCATATCACTGAGGCAACTAAACCATGCTATGCTATTGACTGTAAGTTGCACCTCAATTTCAGACATGTTAAAATGTGAAAAATGCATGTCTTAGAATCAATGAAACATGGTATATTAATGCATGTTGTCATAATTAAAAGAACTCTAGGAGGTAGGTTCTATCCTTATCCTCATTTTGTAGATGAGAAAACCGAGGCATAGGGAGGGTCCCACAATGCACCCAGGATCACACAGCATTTGCACCCAGACAGTCGAACTCCAGGGCCCTGCTCATAACCACCACACTCTTCTCCCTGCAGATAAGGAAAGCCGAAAAAAAACAGTTTCAGAAAAGTTATTTTAAATGTTTCTCTGCATGAGGAGACTCAAAGTTACTCTTGTCTGCAGTTGTCCCCTAACATCTGGACCAATATCCCAAGCTGAGCAATCCGGAAGTGCTCAGGAGTTCTATGGACCATGTGTCTGTTTTAGTGCAAGCTCATGGGGTGAGAGTGTGCCTGTGGACACATGGCTCCTTCTATGAGGACTGCGGTTGTCTAGCGTTACTTCTAGACACCATCCAAGGTTTAGCTTTGCTAGAAAGAAGACAGTTCTGTCCACAATTTCAGGAGAGCGTGACTCAGCCTCCTCTTGGCTTGCGTGTCAACCACCACTTTTGACTCTGAGGCCTTCTGCTTCTCACTTGAGGGTTGAGCCTGGTATGCTTTCTTACGTTTAGTCATGATTAGGAAAATAAGTCAGACATCCTCACCCAAATAGGAGCTACTCCTCAGCCTCCTTGCCTCTCCTCATAATCCAAATGGGGTTAATTTCCTCCTTACCCGTCAATTTCATACAAGCGTTTGACAATCAACAGAGAGGAGTGACAAAGAAGTAGCTTCAGGGACCTAGAAATTTAATCATTATTCCAGTTTACAAGCCACAGTTGCAACATATCTCATCATTAAATATGATTTTACCCCATTGCTACTGTCTTTCCAGAGCTACTTCTCCCCAGAGTAGCTTCATCGAACCTTCTCTGCCCTCATAGCACATAGCTCTCTTAAGGAGCACTTCTCACACTGTATCAGAACTCCTTGTCTGTCTGTCTGTCTGTCTTCCCTACTACTTCAAGTTCTGTGGTACAAATTCTGTATCTGTCTTGCCCTGGGCTAGAGGTGACTCAGCATGAAGTCTCCGTTACAGAACTCACTCGTGGCGTGAAAGTTCCCCAGCGTTGCCCTTCCCTGTCTAAGGCAGAGCATCAGTTAACTTCTGCTTTCTTTTCTGGTTACCCATGGAGCCCTGCGAGGTGCTGGCATGAGAGCAGGGACCAAGTCTAACCTCGTTCCTCCCTGAATACTCGGCATCTAGCCAGTGCTCATGGTAGATGTTTTAAAAACATTTAGAAAATGAATGAATGAACTAGAGCCATGAGACTCCAAATGAAATTTCATGGAAGGGGTTTTTTCCCTTTCTTTTATTCATTTATTTACTCACTGTGTTGAATACTTACTGCATAGCAGGCACTATGTTTATGTCTGAGGGGGAAGGTAGCAATTAGATACAGGGGAAATACTGGGATTGATAAGCACAATCAGGGAATTCCCTGGTGGTCCAGTGATTAGGACTCTGTGCTTCCACTGTAGGGGGACTGGGTTCGATCTTTGGTCAAGGAACTAAGATGCCACAAGCTGCAAAAAAAAAAGGCACAATCAGAAAGGGCCCTTCATGTCATGTAGGGCAGGAGGAGGGCAAGGGGTGAGTGAGGACACACTTGTTAGGAAGATGGATGACTTGAGGAACTAATGTTTAGCTGGAATGTGTTTAAAAAAAAAAAAAAAAAAAGCTCAATGAAAGACATGAAGAGATGGGAATACAAGGTGAGAATTCCAGGCCAAGGGAAGTATTTTATGATGCAGTCTCAGGGACAAGAGAGAGCACTGTCTGTGGTAGAAAGTGCAAGAAGTTGAATAGCACTGCTCAGAGCATAGACGGCCAGGTGGCACAGGCCCAGGTGAGGCCCAAGAGGGAGGGATCAGATCTCAGTGGTTTTGGGGCTCAGGTAGGGAGCAGGGTTTCATCCTAAGGCAAATGGGGAGCGATTGACGGACTGTAAGAGTAAGATGATGTCCTCAGATTTATTTTAGGAAGTTACTGCAGCTGCAGAATGGATTGGTGGGGATGAAGGGATGAAATACTGGGTATGAGAGATGAGGTGGTGAGGACTGCAGGGCTGGAGATGGGTCTAGTTTGACTCATGTCTTCAAACAGCTTGGAACAGAATTAACCAAACCACTGAAATCCAAGTAGAATGTCATTTTATTCCACATCAGCCATTATTCTTCCCCTTCAGGTCTTTGCTGACAGCTACCGACAGATGTTGGATTGGCATGGGTGTGAGTGCAGAGGCCTGAGAGGATCTGGTTTGAAACCTCGTCCCCAGGAGAAGAGAGTCAGTGGCAAAGAAAAGGGACCAGAGGTGATCAAATAATAGAGACAGTGAATTTTCACTCATGAAGATGCTGTGAAAGACAGGCTTCCCCTAGAATGAGCTGTCAGTAAAAACTTTAATTAGATCAAGGTACTCCCATGAGATACTGTGTTCTAAAATCTTGGGGTGAGGACGTTTGTAATTTGCAAAAGTAAACTCAATATCATCATATAACTTATCTTTGGAAAGCAGGCAAACAAAAAAAAGCTCTCTTGTTTGTACTATAGACTAAAAGGAACTAAAGTAGACAAAATCGCCCTGGCTGTGGGATGTGCAAATGTTCTGTGTTATGTGCGTGTTGGTCACTGACAGGGTCTGGGGAAAAACTAGAATTTGCCGAAGGGGGTGGGGGAGTAGTGGCAGAGATAGTTTTGCTTATCAAAGCGGAGGGGGGCAGGGATCAAGAAAGTTTGAAAAACAGTGAATGAAAATCATATAAATGCTTTAGTCATAAAAACTGAGAATTTATTTCTATATTCTGCATTTTTTCAAACACAACATAATTATCAAATTTGACATCTATTACTGCAGACTCTGTGGTAGCCAATGGCACCCAGAGACTTAAGAAGGGACCACCCTGTCTCCGGGAGTACATGATCTAGTAGAGAAGACAGACAGAGGAATGATTAATACCCTTACATGACAAGTAGCATAATAGAGCATGTATAAAGAACATGAGAAAGAGAGGGATTGATTTCTACTTGTTTAATTGTGTTTAGAGTTGACAACATGAATCGACATTGGGGAACATGTATAATCCTAGATAGTAATATAAATATTAAAAAATCCCATGAAAACCATAATCCTCACAGCCTCCCATGGAGGACATGGCAGAGGTGTACAAGGGCAAGGGTGACCTGCCTGAGGGACAAGTACCACGTGACCAGGGTCATCAACTCCAGATCAAAGGGGACTCCAAGTCTAGTTGTTACTGTGACATCACACTGTATGTGTCTTGTTTTTTTTTTAATTAAGAAATAAATTTAGGTTTCATTTCAGGGGCCAAACATAGTCCACCTTTTCAGGTATTGAAGCCTCCAAGGAATTGGTTCTTAAGCTCCAAAATGTGCTCTTCTGACAATTTCTCTCCTATTTTAGAGGCTCACATCATGGATTTGCTTTGATTAGAGGAAAGGCCAGGCTTAGGAAGCAGACGGGCCTGGCTCAAATCTGGCTCAGGACTCACTGATTATGCCATCTTGGACAAGCATCTGAACGCTCTGGTCCAGTTCCCCACGTGACACAGTGAGGAAATAAGATTAAATAAGAAGATGTGAGTGAAGGCACCCTAGTAGGCACTCTGCTTCTGTCTCAACCACCACCCCACTCCAAGCTACCATCTCTCATCTGGATCTTTATACATGTTTTTCTTCATTCATTCTGGGCCACTCCAGTCTGCCCATTTCTGCCCAGAAAGCAAATGTGATTGTGTCTCCACCACTGAGAGATCAAAAGCCTCAACATGATTTATAGAATATTTCTTTCCAACTGCAGGACATGAGCGATTCGTGGGTCATAGAAACAACTTTGTGGGTTGCCAGCAGCATATTTTTTAAAGGGGAACAAAATAGAACACAACAGAAACACTAGATTGCAATGTCAATTTTAAACATAAAGATTATTACATGAAGCTTGCTTTCTCAATATGGGTCTGGGTTTTAGTATTTTCTGAGAGATGAAATTAAGTGCACCTGTGAAACAAAAGGAAGACAATGGTGAGGAGCAGAAAAGGAAGCTATGTACACTTGAAAAAGCTAAGGGGACAGAAATGAGCTGTTAAAATTAGAAGTTTGATAGGAGAAATGAAAAAGACAATAGAAGCAGGTTTACAAGATAAAGACGAGAAAAAATTTCAGAAGGTAAAGCATAGTGATAGAGAGAGAGAAAATTGGAAGAAGAAAAGTCACAAAAATTGGAGGTCCGGTCCATGAGTTCTGATATCCAAATACAGGAGTTAATGTACAGAGGGAAAAACTAGAGGAAGTTGTCAAAGAAGCTTCCATAGTCTTGTCTTTTCCAAATGACTTCTTTCACGCAATCATATGCCTTTAAGTTCCCTCCACTTTTAGTGGTTTTATAGCTCATTTCCTTCTGTTGCTGAATAATATTCCATTGTATGGTGTACCACCTTTATTTATCCACTCACGTGCTGAAGGACATCTTGGATGCTTCCAAGTTTTTCTGCAATTATGAATAAAACTACTATAAACATTTGTGTGCAGGTTTTGGTGTGGATGTAAGTTTTCAGCTCATCTGAGTAAATACCAAAGAGTGCAATCGCTGGATTGTATGGTGAGACTATATTTAGTTTTGTAAGAAACTGCCAATTATTCTTACCGGTAGAAAACTTATCTTTGTTTTTTGTTTGTTTTTGCTCCTGATCTACCTCATGTTTGCACAAAAGGTCACACATACCCATTTGCAAATTCCACTCCTTGGGGTATTTCTCCTTGTTACAGTGTTACAAAGGCAAGGTAAAGATTTCACAATCAGTCAAGAGCCAGAGGACCCAGCCCTTATTCAGACTCCTACACCAACTTGTTTAGTAGTCTTTCAACAAATCAGGTTTCGATGGCTCTCCACTTGCCAGTTTAGGCAAAATGAGCTCTTAGCCACATTGCACCTCTGAGAGAGTTTGCACATAACAAGTTCAGATCGGGCAAACATAATTTGTGCTAACTAAATATTACCTATTATCACTATTACTTAGGACCCAAAGTTGTAAGATGAACATTAGAACCTGTATTTAAACGTAACTTGTAGAGGTTGGAGTTCGGGTCTTGGGACTCCTCTAAGATTTATAAAAAGCATCAGTTATGGATTTGTCTGACTACCTGGCCACAATGAATTATTCATAGAGATTAACCATTACACCAATTCAGTTTCCGTGTGAGTAAGGATTCCTTTCCAGATATTTAGAAATAACTTCACCATGATATTTCTGTCATTAGATGGTGACCATATATGGGTTTGTGTTTTGTTTGTTTTTTTTAAATAAATTTATTTATTACTTTATTTTATTTTTGGCTGCATTGGGTCTTCGTTGCTGCACGTGGGCTTTCTCTAGTTGTGGCGATCGGGGGGCTACTCTTCGTTGTGGTGCGCGGGCCTCTCATTGCAGTGGCTTCTCTTGTTGCAGAGCATGGGCTCTAGGCGTGCGGGCTTCAGTAGTTGCAGCACGCAGGCTCAGTAGCTGTGGCTCGCGGGCTCTAGAGCGCAGGCTCAGTAGCCGTGGCGCATAGGCTCAGTTGCTCCACGGCAGTGGGACCTTCCCGGACCAGGGCCCGAACCCGTGTCCCCTGCATTGGCAGGCAGACTCTCAACTACTGCGCCACCAGGGAAGCCCCATATATGGGTTTTGAAGTTGCTTTTCCCCCCAATGTTTGTGTTACCTTTCATCACTTTAAATAGGAAACCACAAACAGATGCTAGGAATTGGCTACCGAGAGAAGTGGAATGGACGCTGATCTGAGTTGAACAGATCCTGGTGAGGAACAGCCCTTGCCCATCCCGCTCTGCTCACCAGCCTCTCAAACTGAAATGCCTCACAAGCTCCTTGTCATTGACCTGCAGTGATTACAGGGTAATAATGAGACCCTTCTCACGGTTCCTCAGCAAGTGGTGGGTGTTAGGGGGATAAGCAATTTCAGGGAGGACAGAGGAAGGGCAGAACTGAGCCCTGTTGGACATGGGTAACATGTTGGAGGTGCCACTCTATGAAAATGCAACATTTGTGTGGCCGGGTTTCTGGATTTTTCTAGGATCCTGGCATCCAGTATCCTCGTGCCCTAAATGTTCAGGCCCCTCTACCCAACACAGAGCTACGTCCAGGCCTGTAGACCTCAGAGAGCATCTTTTCTTTGTCCCATCTCTCAGAGAGCCTCTTCTCAAAAGATTCACATGGTGCCTATATATTTCAGGGCCCGTTCACTCACTCACTTCTTCATTCATTCATTCATTCAGCACATGTTTACTAAGCACTTACCATGTACCAGGCACTGTTTGTGGAATTGGGGCACAACAGTGAAAAAGGCAAAGTTTCAGTTCTCCTGGATCTTATATTCCCATGATAAAGAGACACATAGCAAGTCAAGCAGTCATAAGGGCTAGGAGAACAAATAAAGCAGAGTAAGGGGTTAGAGAGTGACAGGACTGCTATGTCAGAGAGGGTGGCCTCTTGGGAGTGTGGTCTTCGAGTGCGCCTTGTGGACAAGGGAGTGAGAGCATCATTCTAGGCAGAGGGACAACACATGCAAATACCTGCGGTGGGGGCAGCCTTAAGGTGCTCACAGATTAGCAACGTGGCTGGAGAGCAGGACAGAGGCGGTGGGAGCTGAGGCAGGGGGAAGGCACAATATGTCCTAACTCAGTTAATGCAAACTCCTCCCACTGAGTGATCGGGGCCATTGGTGTTTTAGGTGAGCTGGGGATGGAGGAATTTGGGGGCCCCAGAGTCTTTGAAAGCACTGATAATTCACAGCCATCCCTGGAAATGGCTCTGTCTTTCCTCCCAGAGGCAAATCCTGAGAGCAGAAGGTCTGTAGGTTCTGGTTTCCTGCTGTATCAGCTGACAGGTCACGTTTCTGACTCGTATTGAATTAGGTGGGACTTTAACAGACCCAGCAGATCACTGGCATTCACTAAGTTGACAACAGCCATCCCAGCTACTTATGAGCAACTCCAAATCAAGGCAGTCAATATTTTGGAATTGTGCTGAGGCCCATATTCAAATAATGGGGAGAGCAGTGAAGGAAGCTCCTCAGGAGGCTTCAGGAGAAATTCTCTGGAAAAACGGCTGCCAGGTGAGAGATCAGGTGTCAGAGTTGAATGGGCTATAGATTTAGAATTTCAGGCTATGCATGGGAAATCCTGGCTCCAGATAAGGATAATTTTTAGGAAAGAGCTAGGATTAAGAATTTGCAAAGAAAGCGCTCAGGATCCTTCCCCTGGGAATGTCAAGGGTCTATTGCATAAGTTTCTTTTTCCGGAGAAACTCCTTAGTAAGCCGGTGACCTAACCTCACCTCTCCTGTGGTATATCACCTTGACTGTACTTACACATGACCGTTTAGGACCCTGAGAACTTTATTAACCTATGGTTTAGCTCATGGATTGAACCAGATTAATACAGTTGATAATTACCTTTCTTGGCTTTCTCTGTTCAGTGAGGACTCAATGGAAATTGTCGACTAAGTGAATGACTTGAAACCACCAGTAGAAATGAAACAAGAGCTAGCATCATAAAAACACCTAAAATAAATAAATAATTCCTATTATAGGATAATTGCTTCCATGTTAAATGTCTTTTGAAATAAGATATCCAGTTCTAAGGTGGGGGTTGAAATAACTTACAGAGCCAGAGAATAAACTCTGTTTCTCTTATTCTAGCATGAGACCTTCATTCATTGACGCAGCAAATATTGTTAAGCCCCCTCACCGTGCCAGTCTAGTACTACATGCTAAGGGAACATAATACGAAGTTTATGACCTGCTTGGAGACAGACAGGCAATTAGGCAGTTTCACCACGCCACAGCTTCTTCCCAGCTACCATAACCATAGCCAAGCTCTCCCCCAAACTGCTGCTTTTAGAGCCTCTGAAGAAGTTATCTTTTACTGGGATCAGTCAGCCTCAAGTTCAGGGCCAAAGCCTCTTGGGGCTCTCAGACGTGTTTCAGTCTGTTCTCGGGCTCATGGCAGCTCTCTTGTTCACTTTTCTCAATCGTACCTGACAAATGGGCACAGGTCAGCTTTTTGGGAGAATGAGGGCTGCCCCAGGCATTCCTTTCTTACCAGGGCTGCAGGGGGATGGGACTGCCTTTGAATGTCCCCACTGGCTCCTTCACTCTAGGAATGAGTGTGGCTTCCTGTGAAATCCCTCCCTTCCTCCGCCCATGACATTGACATTCCTTGGCTCCTTTAGGGAGCCCGGGCATTTCAATTCCATTTCTTGTGTTTCATTCCGATTTCCCACTCTCTCCCCCCTTGCTATGGACCGAATGTGTCCTCCTAAAATTCGTATGTTGACACCTTAATCTCCGATTAGGGATTTGCAGGTGGGGCCATTGGGAAGTCTTTAGATCATGAGGGTGGAGCCCTCATGAATGAGATTAATGCCCTTCTAAAAAGAGAGATGATTATTCTCTTCACCATGTGAGGATGCAGCAAGAAGGTGGCTGTCTGTAAAGCAGGAAGAGAACCCTCACCAAGAAGCTGACCATGCTGGCACCCTAGGCTTGGACTTCCTGCCTCCAGAACTGTGAAAAAAAACTGTTGTTCAATCCCCCCAGTTTATGGTACCTTGTGCTAGCAGCCCAAATGGATAAAGACACCCCTGTAACTGCTTGTCTACAGTTCACACTGGCTACTCTAGGAGAAAGGTAAAAACAAGTAGGCTAGAGACAGGAAACGTGTTTACCATATTAGGAGGGTCTACAGTGTGCCAAGAACCGTGACTCCCAATTTGTAAACATTGTTCACTTTTCTTTCCAAGAGCTCAGTCTGTAGAGTCGGGCAGATGGAGATTGGAAGCCCAGCCCTGCCTTTTGCTAGGGTGACGGGCAAGTGACTCAGCACTACTAGACCCCTGCTCCTGGGAGAGCCAGCGGGGCCCAGCACACACCCTATGTCCAAACACCAGGGCTGCGCTCATAAAACCGTGTGACCTCGGCGGGCTGCTTCTGGACATGATAAAAGCAGTACTCACAACAATCGGATGGTTGTGAAGCTCAACTGACTTCATATAAGTAAGAGACTTAGAGTAGTAACCAGCTTGAGGTAAAAGCAAGCTATTATTTCACATCTAGTTGAAGATTTTTTAAAAATAAATGTGATTTCAGCACAGTGTTCGACAAGAAGCACACAACAAAGTCTAGCTATTATTGAAGTTATTATTACTTCTTTTGTATTACTTTAATAATATTATTCATTACTATTATTACTTTCAGACATAGAGGTGACAGACTTGGGGTTGTCCCTGCTAAAGTGTTGAAAGGAGAATGACAAAAGAAAAGGCTATAGCTTCTTCTTCTTTTTTTTTAACTTTTTATTTTATATTGGAGTATAAGTGATTAACAATGTTGTGTTAGTTTCAGGTGCACAGCAAAGTGATTCAGTTATACATATACCTGTATCTATTCTTTTTCAAATTCTTTTCCCATTTAGGTTGTTAGGTAATATTGAGCAGAGTTCCCTGTGCTATGCAATTAAGTCCTTGTTGGTTATCCATTTTAAATATAGCAGTGTGTACATGTTAATCCCAAACTCCCTAAATATCCCTTCCCACCTTCCCGCCGGTAACCGTAAGTTTGTTCTCTAAGTCTGTGAGTCTGTTTCTGTTTTGTAAATATGTTCCTATGTAACATTATTTTTAGATCCCACATATAAGCGATATCATACAATACTTGTCTTTGTCTGACTTACTTCACTCAGTATGATAATCTCTACGTCCACCCATGTTGCTGCAAATGGCATTATTTCATTCTTTTTAATGGCTGAGTAATATTCCATTGTATATATTTACCACATCTTCTTTAGCAATGCCCCTGTCGATGGACATTTAGGTTGCTTCCATGTCTTGGCTATTGTAAACTGTGTTGCAATGAACATTGGGGTGCATGTATCCTTTCAGACCATGTTTTTCTCCGGATATATGCCCAGTACTGTGATTGTGGGATCAGAGGGGAGCTCTATTTTTAGTTTTTTAAGGAACCTCCATACTGTTCTCCACAGTGGCTATACCAATTTACTTTCCCACCAACAGTGTAGGAGAATTCCCTTTTCTCCACACCCTCTCCAGCATTTATTCATTGTGGATTTTTTGATGATAGACTTTCTGACTGGTGTGATGTCATATCTCACTGCAGTTTTGATTTGCATTTCTCTAATAATTAGCGATGTTGAACATCTTTTCCTGTGCCTCTTGGAAAAGGCTGTAGCTTCTTATCACCCAAAGCGTGGACAAGATCCACAGCACGGACATCGCCTTTGACTTTGGTGAAGTTCAGGAGCTCAGACTTCGGCCGCAGACCTACGACTCAGAATCTGCATTTGAAACTAGATCCCAGGTGAGTCAGGGGCATGTTCAAGGTGGAGAGGCACCGCTCCAGTGCGCTGGTCCGCAACCCACTGGAATCACATTTGAAACACACCGATGTCTAGACCCTCCCCCCATCCTCTCACCACCCCAAAATTCCGGCTCCATTGGCTGCAGTACAAATGCTACAAGTGCTGTGTAGTCATGGTTGACACCCACCCATCTAACTTTTGCTCCATGGGGAGTTAGGCTGCAGGGGTGGATGGGAGTTTAGTTTAGATTCTTCAGCAAGTGCCAGTGAGAGGGTTTGAATTTTTTCTCGTCAGGCCCAGTGGAAGGATGGAGGGACATGGAGAGAACAGATTCTTCTCTCCCACCCCCGGCATTCCCCATCTTCATTCCGACTATGGACACGTGACAAGGCTCTGTGCAGGCTTCTTGGCCAATGTTTCTGTGTCTCTGGTTGCGGGTCACAGTGTCCAGGCTGGGCTGGTTGGCAGTCTCTCTGTCAGGCCCGTGTACCTGGGGCTTGGCTTTTGGGCGGTGGGAGTTTGTATTTCCTTGAAATGGGGTTCATCTCCTTCCTTCATCCACTCCTGCCCACTGCTCACAGCACCCAGAGCCTGCTCACCTTTCCTGTGAGACCCTTGACCCCTGGTAGAAAATTCCCTTTCCCACCCGGTTCAGGCCGGTCATCTAAGTGACTGTTGCTGTGAGGGGGGCGGCTCATGCCCCATCTTAAGGCCAAGGACTCTCCTGGGGGCCAGTGTACTATTATTTTGTGGGAATGAGGGTCATGGGGTTGTCATTTTCTGAATTTTCCAGAGAAGCTAACAACTTGGGATTGTATGAAAAAAAAAAAAAAATGTAAATGTTGACAGCTAGTTAAAAAACACTTCCAAGTCCTGGTAGCCAAAGAAAACATTTCTAGAGCTCAGACTTGCCCCCTGTTCTAAACAGCCCATTGGGATTGCAGAGATTCCACAAGCCATGGAGGCTAATCCAAATGATCTCGCTGGACCTTTGGAGCTGCTAGAAAAGGGGAGACACCCGGCGTCCCCTAAGCCACGTGGCCAAGGTTTTTAATGCAGTGACTTGTTTGTTTGGTAGCCCCTCTGCTGAAGGCACACCTTCCAGAGGCCTAAGCATGGCTGTTTCTGACACTCACCATCTAAGACCTCTGGATGTCCTCCTAGGGGGACAGGGGACCTCTCTGCCTGACCTGGGGCCAGATATGGTAGGACTTGTGCAGGGCAGTCGTATTTCCCTAGGACAGCAGAACGGAAGGAAAGAAAGGACAGTTTACACTCTCCAATCTTCTCCCTCCCCTCTTTTGTGCCCTCCCTGAATGACAGACAGCCCCAGCGTTAGACACAGCCCCTTGTTTAATGGTGCCACGTCTCTGCTAGTGACTGAATGTTTCTCCCGCAATATCGTCTTCATACAAGATGATGTGACTTGTGTTTGTTGCTAATATTAGATCTGTAACAGACGCCCTCATTGTTGGGCCCTGGGTCCATGTGGAGCAGATTAATAAAGCAAAGACAAAGGCCTCAAATACTCAGTGACTTGAAGAGCAGAATTTGCTGCAAGGGACAGGGGCCTTACACTGTGTTGGGCAAGGTGAGGGGACAGGCCTGTGAGAGACCAGGAATTGAGACCACAGTCTAAATGCCATTGCAATTGTAGGCAGAGTTCTTGGGGTAAACAGGCAGGGAGCATAAAGCATCAAGAAGAGGCATCTTCATGTGGAGAGAAACAGTAATGTGGTTAAAATGACAGGTCATCTAGTCACCGCTGATGGACAAAATTAGGAGACAGGGGAACCAGGTAGCAAGTCTAGGGAGACAGTAGATAGTTCAGTGAACATGGCCAATGTCGTGGTTCTTTTGGCTCCTTTCCATTTTTCTCAATAAAGCCTTTGAAGACAGATCAGAGGAGGGTGGTCACCTACCATGTACCTCCTGGGTCTTAGCATGGACCACTGGGACTTTCTTTGCCCCTCCCTCATCTTCTTATTGCACGATAATTTGTGTTTGTGTTTTATCTTTAATTTATTTTATTGAAATACAGTGGATTTATCAATACAATGTTGAATTAATTTCTGCTGTACAGAAAGGTGATTCAGTTTTATATATATATATATATATATATATATATATATATATATATATACACATTCTTTTTCATATTCTTTTCCATTATGGTTTATCCCAGGATACTGAATACGGATCCCTGTGCTGTACAGTAGGACCTTGTTGTTGATCCATTCTATACATAATAGTCAGCATCTGCTAATCCCAGACTCCCAATCCATCCCTCCCTCACCCTGTGTTGTGTTTTTCAATATCTGCTGAACGTGTTTTTTTTTTTTTTCCCAATTTTTATTTAGTTGCCTGAACCTTGGCGACGTTCCTGCTGCACAGAGAGGCGGAGATCGCGTCTGACTGTCTCGCCTGCTACGTGGACCCACACACAGCAGGCTTTGTCCTAATGAGCACTTTCTGCCCACAGTGATCCCAGCGCTAGTGCCTCGGAAGCCTACCTGAGACTTGGCCAAGGCCAGTGGATCAAGGGTTTTTTTGGTCTCTGGAGGGTTGTGCTGCAAAGGTTCTGTGCTGTCTTGATTTGGAATTGAATTGTCAAGGTGAATCCTGCAGCTAACCTGTTTATAATCTGAGTTTAATCTTTCTGAAAAGAAAACCAGAGCCCTAAAAATACCTGTCTTGTAAATTCCAGATTTTTGTAATTGCATTTTTTTCCCCCTAAAGGGAAGACTGGCCACCTACCTACAGTGAAACTATATGGAAGAAACAAACTAGCGTTTGTTCAGTTTTGCTATAGGTTAAGTGCTTCACATTGTTTAGTTCATTTCATTGTCATGTCAAAAATGTGAGGTAAGTATTATAATTCCCATTTTACAAATGAGGGATTTAAGGCTCAGAGAGCTCCAAAAGCTTATAAATGGCAGAGCTTAGATTTACATCAAAGTCTCCTGATACCCAGACCTCTGCTTTTCCCATTTATCTGCACTTCTGGAGTTCTTTTGCAATTGCCAGATGCTGTTCTATTCAGACTAAGACAGACACATAGAGACAGAGATAGGACTGAATGTTTTCCTTAATATATTTTGCAGTGATAAAAATAAACAACCATTATTTTAAATTCATAAGTAGTTATAATGGAATAGATACGTAGGCAAATAGATTTCTGAAATTAATGTTTAAAGTTCCGTGTTGAAAATCAAGACGTCCTGGTAGAAAGCTGAGATTGTGAGTTCCAGGACAGCTGAGACGATGTTTTACACATTCTGTGTCTCCAGCAATTAGCACTGAGCCTAGCCCACATTGGGGAGGAAGGCACTCAGTGTTTGCTGAATGAATAAAGAAGTGTCTCCTCTATCCACATCAATATTTGCCAAAAAAGAGACCATCTACTTAATTTATGGCTTGCACAGGCTCCAGACGCGCAGGTTCAGTAGTTGTGGCTCACGGGCCCAGTTGCTCCGCGGCATGTGGGATCCTCCCAGACCAGGGCTCGAACCCGTGTCCCCTGCACCGGCAGGCAGACTCTCAACCACTGCGCCACCAGGGAAGCCCCATCTACTTAATTTAAATGGTCCTCCTTCACCCACTGAACAGACTGTTGTCTTCAACATTACTGCCATAGACTGAATGTTTGTCTCCCTCCAAAGTTCACTTTTTGAATCTTAAGTGATGGTATTTGGAAGTGGAGCTTTTGGGAGGTGATTAGGTCATGAGAGTAGAGCCCTCATGAAAGGGATTAGTGCCTCTAGAAAGAGACCAGAGAGAGCTCGCTTGCCCCTTCTGCCATGTGGGTATACAGCAAAAAGACGGCCATCTATGAAACAGGAAGTTGGTTCTCACCAGACACTGACTCTGCTGGCCCCTTGATCTTTGACTTCCCGGCCTCCAGAACAGTGAGAAGTAAATGCTTGTTTCTAAGCCACTATGATATTTTGTTATATCATCCTGAAAGGACTATGAAAATACTAAATAATATTAACAGGGGTTAGGCCAGAGAGCCAAGCCAAGCAGTTTATCAATATCTGGAGAAGGTGGATTTTGGTCATCTTGCTTCATCAGAACCTCCATTTCCTGTTTGTATTATAAAATGACTCAGTGCCTTGGTGATCTATGAACAGCTAGTGAAAATGAAATACTCCTGTAAGTTTTTTTAAAAATGTATATTTACAAAAGCTACAGTGGTTTCCAAACTTCAACTGAATTTACTACTATTTGCTTTGAAAAAGAATTTCATTTTTTCTCTTATAAGACAGTTTTTCTGTATAAAATTTTAAATACACAAAAATAAAACAAAATAATTTTATTTACCTATCGGGCAAAGGCAACTATTGAGCTTTTCTCCGTCTTTTATTATCCTTTGCGTATGTTCACACACTGTGACCAAACTATGCATAAGTTTTTTATTCTACTTTTCTAATTATTCTTTCTATTATAAACATATTGATAGAATTTTATTTTCCTTTTTTCCTGGAAAGTAAAAAAAACTTTCATAATACAAAGGCAATATATGTTTGTTTTAGTTAAATTAAACAATACAGATGAAAGATACACAGATTATTGAAAATGAAGAAAAATTTTAATGTGGAAGTTTAGAACAGAAAGTTCTGCTTTCTCTGGTTGACAGTCGAATATATTTGAAAAGGGAACACACAATCAGTAAGAAACAAAAGGCCAGGGAAGCTCCTTTTGATCCCCTGTCTAAATACATAACATTCACTCATGTCTGCGTGTCTGCCATCTGAATAAACTCCTTTGGGGCCCAGAGATGAGCTGAATTAAAGTTGGTAGGGGAGGCTTAGGAGTTGCTTATAGAACCAGTCTCCAAGGTTCACTAGAGCATCACTGGAAACTTGCTGGTATTTAAAAAATGTGTTTATTGCATCTTCTCTTAGGGATAGCGGGGTCTGTAATTGGAAAACAAGACTCTCATTAGTCAGTTGGGGAACGGTAGTCCAATGATCACTATCCTCCTAAGAAGAGCAGTTGGGTAACTTGTGGCTTTGGATTTGTTCCCTGGTGTGTGCAGCTTTGGGGTGAGAGCTGGATTTCTGAGCCTCACTGTCAGAGATCCTACTTCTCTGCTGTGTCTCAGAGTACCAGTCGCTCTAATAAAGGATTAGGAAAAGAATGTTGATCTAAAGAGGCATCAAATTTTTACCTGTCCAAGGTATCCACATCTCAGTGGGTCTCAGTTCTATCACCTTTCTGAGATCTTGGCTAAGATAAAGGGATGGGTACCAGATGCTTCCACCAACTGCAGGCCAAGTATGAAGAGCAGCTTCTCTCTTTCCTGGGAAATGGTCAGCCATGTTATCATTTGCCATTGCTATCTTGGACATTTGTTTAAAAATGAGCTATATAGGTTGGCTCTGGTGACGGTAGAAGAGCTATCTACATCTTATATCTATATCGTCTATTAACTATTCATTTAGTGCAGTTTACGTGCTATGTATTGTTCTAAGCTCTTTGTATCCTGAATTTCATCACATCTAAGATGCCACTGATTATAAGCTACACCATTATTTTTCATATCACTGAGGCAACTAAACCATGCTATGCTATTGACTGTAAGTTGCACCTCAATTTCAGACATGTTAAAATGTGAAAAATGCATGTCTTAGAATCAATGAAACATGGTATATTAATGCATGTTGTCATAATTAAAAGAACTCTAGGAGGTAGGTTCTATCCTTATCCTCATTTTGTAGATGAGAAAACCGAGGCATAGGGAGGGTCCCACAATGCACCCAGGATCACACAGCATTTGCACCCAGACAGTCGAACTCCAGGGCCCTGCTCATAACCACCACACTCTTCTCCCTGCAGATAAGGAAAGCCGAAAAAAAACAGTTTCAGAAAAGTTATTTTAAATGTTTCTCTGCATGAGGAGACTCAAAGTTACTCTTGTCTGCAGTTGTCCCCTAACATCTGGACCAATATCCCAAGCTGAGCAATCCGGAAGTGCTCAGGAGTTCTATGGACCATGTGTCTGTTTTAGTGCAAGCTCATGGGGTGAGAGTGTGCCTGTGGACACATGGCTCCTTCTATGAGGACTGCGGTTGTCTAGCGTTACTTCTAGACACCATCCAAGGTTTAGCTTTGCTAGAAAGAAGACAGTTCTGTCCACAATTTCAGGAGAGCGTGACTCAGCCTCCTCTTGGCTTGCGTGTCAACCACCACTTTTGACTCTGAGGCCTTCTGCTTCTCACTTGAGGGTTGAGCCTGGTATGCTTTCTTACGTTTAGTCATGATTAGGAAAATAAGTCAGACATCCTCACCCAAATAGGAGCTACTCCTCAGCCTCCTTGCCTCTCCTCATAATCCAAATGGGGTTAATTTCCTCCTTACCCGTCAATTTCATACAAGCGTTTGACAATCAACAGAGAGGAGTGACAAAGAAGTAGCTTCAGGGACCTAGAAATTTAATCATTATTCCAGTTTACAAGCCACAGTTGCAACATATCTCATCATTAAATATGATTTTACCCCATTGCTACTGTCTTTCCAGAGCTACTTCTCCCCAGAGTAGCTTCATCGAACCTTCTCTGCCCTCATAGCACATAGCTCTCTTAAGGAGCACTTCTCACACTGTATCAGAACTCCTTGTCTGTCTGTCTGTCTGTCTTCCCTACTACTTCAAGTTCTGTGGTACAAATTCTGTATCTGTCTTGCCCTGGGCTAGAGGTGACTCAGCATGAAGTCTCCGTTACAGAACTCACTCGTGGCGTGAAAGTTCCCCAGCGTTGCCCTTCCCTGTCTAAGGCAGAGCATCAGTTAACTTCTGCTTTCTTTTCTGGTTACCCATGGAGCCCTGCGAGGTGCTGGCATGAGAGCAGGGACCAAGTCTAACCTCGTTCCTCCCTGAATACTCGGCATCTAGCCAGTGCTCATGGTAGATGTTTTAAAAACATTTAGAAAATGAATGAATGAACTAGAGCCATGAGACTCCAAATGAAATTTCATGGAAGGGGTTTTTTCCCTTTCTTTTATTCATTTATTTACTCACTGTGTTGAATACTTACTGCATAGCAGGCACTATGTTTATGTCTGAGGGGGAAGGTAGCAATTAGATACAGGGGAAATACTGGGATTGATAAGCACAATCAGGGAATTCCCTGGTGGTCCAGTGATTAGGACTCTGTGCTTCCACTGTAGGGGGACTGGGTTCGATCTTTGGTCAAGGAACTAAGATGCCACAAGCTGCAAAAAAAAAAGGCACAATCAGAAAGGGCCCTTCATGTCATGTAGGGCAGGAGGAGGGCAAGGGGTGAGTGAGGACACACTTGTTAGGAAGATGGATGACTTGAGGAACTAATGTTTAGCTGGAATGTGTTTAAAAAAAAAAAAAAAAAAAGCTCAATGAAAGACATGAAGAGATGGGAATACAAGGTGAGAATTCCAGGCCAAGGGAAGTATTTTATGATGCAGTCTCAGGGACAAGAGAGAGCACTGTCTGTGGTAGAAAGTGCAAGAAGTTGAATAGCACTGCTCAGAGCATAGACGGCCAGGTGGCACAGGCCCAGGTGAGGCCCAAGAGGGAGGGATCAGATCTCAGTGGTTTTGGGGCTCAGGTAGGGAGCAGGGTTTCATCCTAAGGCAAATGGGGAGCGATTGACGGACTGTAAGAGTAAGATGATGTCCTCAGATTTATTTTAGGAAGTTACTGCAGCTGCAGAATGGATTGGTGGGGATGAAGGGATGAAATACTGGGTATGAGAGATGAGGTGGTGAGGACTGCAGGGCTGGAGATGGGTCTAGTTTGACTCATGTCTTCAAACAGCTTGGAACAGAATTAACCAAACCACTGAAATCCAAGTAGAATGTCATTTTATTCCACATCAGCCATTATTCTTCCCCTTCAGGTCTTTGCTGACAGCTACCGACAGATGTTGGATTGGCATGGGTGTGAGTGCAGAGGCCTGAGAGGATCTGGTTTGAAACCTCGTCCCCAGGAGAAGAGAGTCAGTGGCAAAGAAAAGGGACCAGAGGTGATCAAATAATAGAGACAGTGAATTTTCACTCATGAAGATGCTGTGAAAGACAGGCTTCCCCTAGAATGAGCTGTCAGTAAAAACTTTAATTAGATCAAGGTACTCCCATGAGATACTGTGTTCTAAAATCTTGGGGTGAGGACGTTTGTAATTTGCAAAAGTAAACTCAATATCATCATATAACTTATCTTTGGAAAGCAGGCAAACAAAAAAAAGCTCTCTTGTTTGTACTATAGACTAAAAGGAACTAAAGTAGACAAAATCGCCCTGGCTGTGGGATGTGCAAATGTTCTGTGTTATGTGCGTGTTGGTCACTGACAGGGTCTGGGGAAAAACTAGAATTTGCCGAAGGGGGTGGGGGAGTAGTGGCAGAGATAGTTTTGCTTATCAAAGCGGAGGGGGGCAGGGATCAAGAAAGTTTGAAAAACAGTGAATGAAAATCATATAAATGCTTTAGTCATAAAAACTGAGAATTTATTTCTATATTCTGCATTTTTTCAAACACAACATAATTATCAAATTTGACATCTATTACTGCAGACTCTGTGGTAGCCAATGGCACCCAGAGACTTAAGAAGGGACCACCCTGTCTCCGGGAGTACATGATCTAGTAGAGAAGACAGACAGAGGAATGATTAATACCCTTACATGACAAGTAGCATAATAGAGCATGTATAAAGAACATGAGAAAGAGAGGGATTGATTTCTACTTGTTTAATTGTGTTTAGAGTTGACAACATGAATCGACATTGGGGAACATGTATAATCCTAGATAGTAATATAAATATTAAAAAATCCCATGAAAACCATAATCCTCACAGCCTCCCATGGAGGACATGGCAGAGGTGTACAAGGGCAAGGGTGACCTGCCTGAGGGACAAGTACCACGTGACCAGGGTCATCAACTCCAGATCAAAGGGGACTCCAAGTCTAGTTGTTACTGTGACATCACACTGTATGTGTCTTGTTTTTTTTTTAATTAAGAAATAAATTTAGGTTTCATTTCAGGGGCCAAACATAGTCCACCTTTTCAGGTATTGAAGCCTCCAAGGAATTGGTTCTTAAGCTCCAAAATGTGCTCTTCTGACAATTTCTCTCCTATTTTAGAGGCTCACATCATGGATTTGCTTTGATTAGAGGAAAGGCCAGGCTTAGGAAGCAGACGGGCCTGGCTCAAATCTGGCTCAGGACTCACTGATTATGCCATCTTGGACAAGCATCTGAACGCTCTGGTCCAGTTCCCCACGTGACACAGTGAGGAAATAAGATTAAATAAGAAGATGTGAGTGAAGGCACCCTAGTAGGCACTCTGCTTCTGTCTCAACCACCACCCCACTCCAAGCTACCATCTCTCATCTGGATCTTTATACATGTTTTTCTTCATTCATTCTGGGCCACTCCAGTCTGCCCATTTCTGCCCAGAAAGCAAATGTGATTGTGTCTCCACCACTGAGAGATCAAAAGCCTCAACATGATTTATAGAATATTTCTTTCCAACTGCAGGACATGAGCGATTCGTGGGTCATAGAAACAACTTTGTGGGTTGCCAGCAGCATATTTTTTAAAGGGGAACAAAATAGAACACAACAGAAACACTAGATTGCAATGTCAATTTTAAACATAAAGATTATTACATGAAGCTTGCTTTCTCAATATGGGTCTGGGTTTTAGTATTTTCTGAGAGATGAAATTAAGTGCACCTGTGAAACAAAAGGAAGACAATGGTGAGGAGCAGAAAAGGAAGCTATGTACACTTGAAAAAGCTAAGGGGACAGAAATGAGCTGTTAAAATTAGAAGTTTGATAGGAGAAATGAAAAAGACAATAGAAGCAGGTTTACAAGATAAAGACGAGAAAAAATTTCAGAAGGTAAAGCATAGTGATAGAGAGAGAGAAAATTGGAAGAAGAAAAGTCACAAAAATTGGAGGTCCGGTCCATGAGTTCTGATATCCAAATACAGGAGTTAATGTACAGAGGGAAAAACTAGAGGAAGTTGTCAAAGAAGCTTCCATAGTCTTGTCTTTTCCAAATGACTTCTTTCACGCAATCATATGCCTTTAAGTTCCCTCCACTTTTAGTGGTTTTATAGCTCATTTCCTTCTGTTGCTGAATAATATTCCATTGTATGGTGTACCACCTTTATTTATCCACTCACGTGCTGAAGGACATCTTGGATGCTTCCAAGTTTTTCTGCAATTATGAATAAAACTACTATAAACATTTGTGTGCAGGTTTTGGTGTGGATGTAAGTTTTCAGCTCATCTGAGTAAATACCAAAGAGTGCAATCGCTGGATTGTATGGTGAGACTATATTTAGTTTTGTAAGAAACTGCCAATTATTCTTACCGGTAGAAAACTTATCTTTGTTTTTTGTTTGTTTTTGCTCCTGATCTACCTCATGTTTGCACAAAAGGTCACACATACCCATTTGCAAATTCCACTCCTTGGGGTATTTCTCCTTGTTACAGTGTTACAAAGGCAAGGTAAAGATTTCACAATCAGTCAAGAGCCAGAGGACCCAGCCCTTATTCAGACTCCTACACCAACTTGTTTAGTAGTCTTTCAACAAATCAGGTTTCGATGGCTCTCCACTTGCCAGTTTAGGCAAAATGAGCTCTTAGCCACATTGCACCTCTGAGAGAGTTTGCACATAACAAGTTCAGATCGGGCAAACATAATTTGTGCTAACTAAATATTACCTATTATCACTATTACTTAGGACCCAAAGTTGTAAGATGAACATTAGAACCTGTATTTAAACGTAACTTGTAGAGGTTGGAGTTCGGGTCTTGGGACTCCTCTAAGATTTATAAAAAGCATCAGTTATGGATTTGTCTGACTACCTGGCCACAATGAATTATTCATAGAGATTAACCATTACACCAATTCAGTTTCCGTGTGAGTAAGGATTCCTTTCCAGATATTTAGAAATAACTTCACCATGATATTTCTGTCATTAGATGGTGACCATATATGGGTTTGTGTTTTGTTTGTTTTTTTTAAATAAATTTATTTATTACTTTATTTTATTTTTGGCTGCATTGGGTCTTCGTTGCTGCACGTGGGCTTTCTCTAGTTGTGGCGATCGGGGGGCTACTCTTCGTTGTGGTGCGCGGGCCTCTCATTGCAGTGGCTTCTCTTGTTGCAGAGCATGGGCTCTAGGCGTGCGGGCTTCAGTAGTTGCAGCACGCAGGCTCAGTAGCTGTGGCTCGCGGGCTCTAGAGCGCAGGCTCAGTAGCCGTGGCGCATAGGCTCAGTTGCTCCACGGCAGTGGGACCTTCCCGGACCAGGGCCCGAACCCGTGTCCCCTGCATTGGCAGGCAGACTCTCAACTACTGCGCCACCAGGGAAGCCCCATATATGGGTTTTGAAGTTGCTTTTCCCCCCAATGTTTGTGTTACCTTTCATCACTTTAAATAGGAAACCACAAACAGATGCTAGGAATTGGCTACCGAGAGAAGTGGAATGGACGCTGATCTGAGTTGAACAGATCCTGGTGAGGAACAGCCCTTGCCCATCCCGCTCTGCTCACCAGCCTCTCAAACTGAAATGCCTCACAAGCTCCTTGTCATTGACCTGCAGTGATTACAGGGTAATAATGAGACCCTTCTCACGGTTCCTCAGCAAGTGGTGGGTGTTAGGGGGATAAGCAATTTCAGGGAGGACAGAGGAAGGGCAGAACTGAGCCCTGTTGGACATGGGTAACATGTTGGAGGTGCCACTCTATGAAAATGCAACATTTGTGTGGCCGGGTTTCTGGATTTTTCTAGGATCCTGGCATCCAGTATCCTCGTGCCCTAAATGTTCAGGCCCCTCTACCCAACACAGAGCTACGTCCAGGCCTGTAGACCTCAGAGAGCATCTTTTCTTTGTCCCATCTCTCAGAGAGCCTCTTCTCAAAAGATTCACATGGTGCCTATATATTTCAGGGCCCGTTCACTCACTCACTTCTTCATTCATTCATTCATTCAGCACATGTTTACTAAGCACTTACCATGTACCAGGCACTGTTTGTGGAATTGGGGCACAACAGTGAAAAAGGCAAAGTTTCAGTTCTCCTGGATCTTATATTCCCATGATAAAGAGACACATAGCAAGTCAAGCAGTCATAAGGGCTAGGAGAACAAATAAAGCAGAGTAAGGGGTTAGAGAGTGACAGGACTGCTATGTCAGAGAGGGTGGCCTCTTGGGAGTGTGGTCTTCGAGTGCGCCTTGTGGACAAGGGAGTGAGAGCATCATTCTAGGCAGAGGGACAACACATGCAAATACCTGCGGTGGGGGCAGCCTTAAGGTGCTCACAGATTAGCAACGTGGCTGGAGAGCAGGACAGAGGCGGTGGGAGCTGAGGCAGGGGGAAGGCACAATATGTCCTAACTCAGTTAATGCAAACTCCT
Source organism: Balaenoptera borealis (assembly GCF_965194805.1). Lineage (NCBI taxonomy): Eukaryota > Metazoa > Chordata > Mammalia > Artiodactyla > Balaenopteridae > Balaenoptera > Balaenoptera borealis. The sequence continues at coordinate 6,316 of NW_028121764.1, read as the reverse complement.
CCCACTGAGTGATCGGGGCCATTGGTGTTTTAGGTGAGCTGGGGATGGAGGAATTTGGGGGCCCCAGAGTCTTTGAAAGCACTGATAATTCACAGCCATCCCTGGAAATGGCTCTGTCTTTCCTCCCAGAGGCAAATCCTGAGAGCAGAAGGTCTGTAGGTTCTGGTTTCCTGCTGTATCAGCTGACAGGTCACGTTTCTGACTCGTATTGAATTAGGTGGGACTTTAACAGACCCAGCAGATCACTGGCATTCACTAAGTTGACAACAGCCATCCCAGCTACTTATGAGCAACTCCAAATCAAGGCAGTCAATATTTTGGAATTGTGCTGAGGCCCATATTCAAATAATGGGGAGAGCAGTGAAGGAAGCTCCTCAGGAGGCTTCAGGAGAAATTCTCTGGAAAAACGGCTGCCAGGTGAGAGATCAGGTGTCAGAGTTGAATGGGCTATAGATTTAGAATTTCAGGCTATGCATGGGAAATCCTGGCTCCAGATAAGGATAATTTTTAGGAAAGAGCTAGGATTAAGAATTTGCAAAGAAAGCGCTCAGGATCCTTCCCCTGGGAATGTCAAGGGTCTATTGCATAAGTTTCTTTTTCCGGAGAAACTCCTTAGTAAGCCGGTGACCTAACCTCACCTCTCCTGTGGTATATCACCTTGACTGTACTTACACATGACCGTTTAGGACCCTGAGAACTTTATTAACCTATGGTTTAGCTCATGGATTGAACCAGATTAATACAGTTGATAATTACCTTTCTTGGCTTTCTCTGTTCAGTGAGGACTCAATGGAAATTGTCGACTAAGTGAATGACTTGAAACCACCAGTAGAAATGAAACAAGAGCTAGCATCATAAAAACACCTAAAATAAATAAATAATTCCTATTATAGGATAATTGCTTCCATGTTAAATGTCTTTTGAAATAAGATATCCAGTTCTAAGGTGGGGGTTGAAATAACTTACAGAGCCAGAGAATAAACTCTGTTTCTCTTATTCTAGCATGAGACCTTCATTCATTGACGCAGCAAATATTGTTAAGCCCCCTCACCGTGCCAGTCTAGTACTACATGCTAAGGGAACATAATACGAAGTTTATGACCTGCTTGGAGACAGACAGGCAATTAGGCAGTTTCACCACGCCACAGCTTCTTCCCAGCTACCATAACCATAGCCAAGCTCTCCCCCAAACTGCTGCTTTTAGAGCCTCTGAAGAAGTTATCTTTTACTGGGATCAGTCAGCCTCAAGTTCAGGGCCAAAGCCTCTTGGGGCTCTCAGACGTGTTTCAGTCTGTTCTCGGGCTCATGGCAGCTCTCTTGTTCACTTTTCTCAATCGTACCTGACAAATGGGCACAGGTCAGCTTTTTGGGAGAATGAGGGCTGCCCCAGGCATTCCTTTCTTACCAGGGCTGCAGGGGGATGGGACTGCCTTTGAATGTCCCCACTGGCTCCTTCACTCTAGGAATGAGTGTGGCTTCCTGTGAAATCCCTCCCTTCCTCCGCCCATGACATTGACATTCCTTGGCTCCTTTAGGGAGCCCGGGCATTTCAATTCCATTTCTTGTGTTTCATTCCGATTTCCCACTCTCTCCCCCCTTGCTATGGACCGAATGTGTCCTCCTAAAATTCGTATGTTGACACCTTAATCTCCGATTAGGGATTTGCAGGTGGGGCCATTGGGAAGTCTTTAGATCATGAGGGTGGAGCCCTCATGAATGAGATTAATGCCCTTCTAAAAAGAGAGATGATTATTCTCTTCACCATGTGAGGATGCAGCAAGAAGGTGGCTGTCTGTAAAGCAGGAAGAGAACCCTCACCAAGAAGCTGACCATGCTGGCACCCTAGGCTTGGACTTCCTGCCTCCAGAACTGTGAAAAAAAACTGTTGTTCAATCCCCCCAGTTTATGGTACCTTGTGCTAGCAGCCCAAATGGATAAAGACACCCCTGTAACTGCTTGTCTACAGTTCACACTGGCTACTCTAGGAGAAAGGTAAAAACAAGTAGGCTAGAGACAGGAAACGTGTTTACCATATTAGGAGGGTCTACAGTGTGCCAAGAACCGTGACTCCCAATTTGTAAACATTGTTCACTTTTCTTTCCAAGAGCTCAGTCTGTAGAGTCGGGCAGATGGAGATTGGAAGCCCAGCCCTGCCTTTTGCTAGGGTGACGGGCAAGTGACTCAGCACTACTAGACCCCTGCTCCTGGGAGAGCCAGCGGGGCCCAGCACACACCCTATGTCCAAACACCAGGGCTGCGCTCATAAAACCGTGTGACCTCGGCGGGCTGCTTCTGGACATGATAAAAGCAGTACTCACAACAATCGGATGGTTGTGAAGCTCAACTGACTTCATATAAGTAAGAGACTTAGAGTAGTAACCAGCTTGAGGTAAAAGCAAGCTATTATTTCACATCTAGTTGAAGATTTTTTAAAAATAAATGTGATTTCAGCACAGTGTTCGACAAGAAGCACACAACAAAGTCTAGCTATTATTGAAGTTATTATTACTTCTTTTGTATTACTTTAATAATATTATTCATTACTATTATTACTTTCAGACATAGAGGTGACAGACTTGGGGTTGTCCCTGCTAAAGTGTTGAAAGGAGAATGACAAAAGAAAAGGCTATAGCTTCTTCTTCTTTTTTTTTAACTTTTTATTTTATATTGGAGTATAAGTGATTAACAATGTTGTGTTAGTTTCAGGTGCACAGCAAAGTGATTCAGTTATACATATACCTGTATCTATTCTTTTTCAAATTCTTTTCCCATTTAGGTTGTTAGGTAATATTGAGCAGAGTTCCCTGTGCTATGCAATTAAGTCCTTGTTGGTTATCCATTTTAAATATAGCAGTGTGTACATGTTAATCCCAAACTCCCTAAATATCCCTTCCCACCTTCCCGCCGGTAACCGTAAGTTTGTTCTCTAAGTCTGTGAGTCTGTTTCTGTTTTGTAAATATGTTCCTATGTAACATTATTTTTAGATCCCACATATAAGCGATATCATACAATACTTGTCTTTGTCTGACTTACTTCACTCAGTATGATAATCTCTACGTCCACCCATGTTGCTGCAAATGGCATTATTTCATTCTTTTTAATGGCTGAGTAATATTCCATTGTATATATTTACCACATCTTCTTTAGCAATGCCCCTGTCGATGGACATTTAGGTTGCTTCCATGTCTTGGCTATTGTAAACTGTGTTGCAATGAACATTGGGGTGCATGTATCCTTTCAGACCATGTTTTTCTCCGGATATATGCCCAGTACTGTGATTGTGGGATCAGAGGGGAGCTCTATTTTTAGTTTTTTAAGGAACCTCCATACTGTTCTCCACAGTGGCTATACCAATTTACTTTCCCACCAACAGTGTAGGAGAATTCCCTTTTCTCCACACCCTCTCCAGCATTTATTCATTGTGGATTTTTTGATGATAGACTTTCTGACTGGTGTGATGTCATATCTCACTGCAGTTTTGATTTGCATTTCTCTAATAATTAGCGATGTTGAACATCTTTTCCTGTGCCTCTTGGAAAAGGCTGTAGCTTCTTATCACCCAAAGCGTGGACAAGATCCACAGCACGGACATCGCCTTTGACTTTGGTGAAGTTCAGGAGCTCAGACTTCGGCCGCAGACCTACGACTCAGAATCTGCATTTGAAACTAGATCCCAGGTGAGTCAGGGGCATGTTCAAGGTGGAGAGGCACCGCTCCCGTGTGCTGGTCCTCGACCCACTGGAATCACATTTGAAACACACTGCTGTGTAGACCCTCCCCCCAACCTCTCACCACCTCAAAATTGCAGCTCCATTGGCTGCAGTACAAATGCTACAACTGTTGTGCAGTCATGGTTGACGCCCACCCATCTATCTTCTGGTCCATGGAGAGTTAGTCTGCAGGGATGGATGGGAGCTTAGTTTCTTCAGCAAGTGCCAGTGAGAGGGTTTGTATTTTTTCTCGTCAGGCCCAGTGGAAGGATGGAGGGACATGGAGAGAACACATTCTTCTCTCCCGCCCCTGCCATTCCCCGTCTTCATTCCAACTGTGGACACATGACAAGGCTCTGTGCAGGCTTCTTGGCCAATGTTTGTTTCTCTGGTTGTGGGTCACAGTGTCCAGGCTGGGCTGGCTGGCAGTGTCTCTGTCAGGCCCGTGTACCTGGGGCTTGGCTTTTGGGCGCTGGGAGTTTGTATTTCCTTGAAATGGGGTTCATCTCCTTCCTTCATCCACTCCTGCCCACTGCTCACAGCACCCAGAGCCTGCTGACCTTTCCTGCGAGACCCTTGACCCCTGGTAGAAAATTCCCTTTCCCACCCGGCTCAGGCTGGTTATCTAAGTGACTGTTGCTGTGAGGAGGATGGCTCATGCCCCATCTTCAGGCCAAGGACTCTCCTGGGGGCCAGGCTACTATTGTTTTGTGGGAATGAGCGTCATGGGGTTGTCATTTTCTGAATTTTCCAGAGAAGCTAACAACTTGGGGTTTTATGGAAAAAAAAAATGTAAATGTTGACAGCTAGTTAACAAAAAACTTCCAAGTTCTGATAGGCAAATAAAACATTTCCTCAGCTCAGACTTGCCCCTTGTTCTAAACAGTCCATTGGGATTGCAGAGATTCCACAAGCCATGGAGGCTAATCCAAATGATCTCGCTGGACCTTTGGAGCTGCTAGAAAAGGGGAGACACCTGGCATCCCCTAAGCCACATGGCCAAGGGTTTTTAATCCAATGACTTGTTAGTTTGGTAGCCCCTCTGCTGAAGGCACACCTTCCAGAGGCCTAAGCATGGCTGTTGCTGACACTCACCACCTAAGACCTCTGGATGTCCTCCTAGGGGGACAGGGGACCTCTCTGCCTGACCTGGGGCCAGATATGGTAGGACTTGTGCAGGGCAGTCGTATTTCCCTAGGACAGCAGAACGGAAGGAAAGAAAGGACGGTTTACACTCTCCAATCTTCTCCCTCCCTTCTTTTGTGCCCTCCCTGAATGACAGACAGCCCCAGCGTTAGACACAGCCCCTTGTTTAATGGGGCCACGTCTCTGCTAGTGACCGAATGTTTCTCCCTCATTATTTTCTTTATGCAAGAGGACGTGACTTGTGTTTGTTGCTAATATTAGATCTGTAACAGATGCCCTCATTGTTGGGCCCTGGGTCCATGTGGAGCAGATTAATAAAGCAAAGACAAGGGCCTCAAATACTCAGTGACTTTAAGATCCTACTTCTCTGCTGGGTCTCAGAGTACCAGTCGCTCTAATAAATGATTAGGAAAAGAATGTTGATCTAAAGAGGCATCAAATTTTTACTTGTCCAAGGTATCCACATCTCAGTGGGTCTCAGTTCTATCACCTTTCTGAGATCTTGGCTAAGATAAAGGGATGGGTACCAGATGCTTCCACCAACTCCAGGCCAAGTATGAAGAGCAGCTTCTCTCTTTCCTGGGAAATGGGTCAGTCATGTTATCATTTGCCATTGCTATCTTGGACATTTGTTTAAAAATGAGCTATATAGGTTGGCTCTGGTGACGTTAGAAGAGCTATCTGCATCTTATATCTATATCGTCTATTAACTATTCATTTAGTGCAGTTTACGTGCTATGTATTGTTCTAAGCTCTTTGTATCCTGAGTTTCATCACATCTAAGATGCCACTGATTATAAGCGACACCATTATTTTTCATACCACTGAGGCAACTAAACCATGCTATGCTATTGACTGTAAGTTGCACCTCAAGTTCAGACATGTTAAAATGTGAAAAATGCATGTCTTAGAATCAATGAAACATGGTATATTAATGCATGTTGTCATAATTAAAAGAACTCTAGGAGGTAGGTTCTATCCTTATCCTCATTTTGTAGATGAGAAAACCGAGGCATAGGGAGGTTTCACAATGCACCCAGGATCACACAGCATTTGCACCCAGACAGTCGAACTCCAGGGCCCAGCTCATAACCACTACACTCTTCTCCCTGCCGATAAGGAAAGCCGAAAAAAAACAGTTTCAGAAAAGTTATTTTAAATGTTTCTCTGCATGAGGAGACTCAAAGTTACTCCTGTCTGCAGTTGTCCCCTAACATCTGGACCAATATCCCAAAGCTGAGCAATCCGGAAGTGCTCAGGAGTTCTATGGACCATGTGTCTGTTTTAGTGCAAGCTCATGGGGTGAGAGTGTGCCTGTGGACACATGGCTCCTTCTATGAGGACTGCGGTTGTCTAGCGTTACTTCTAGACACCATCCAAGGTTTAGCTTTGCTAGAAAGAAGAGAGTTCTGTCCACAGTTTCAGGAGAGCGTGACTCAGCCTCCTGTTGGCTTGGGTG
>NW_028121765.1:0-31944 GCF_965194805.1 Balaenoptera borealis | reverse complement strand
CTCATCCTTACAGAGTCTTGAAAGGCACACCAGCATTTACAGCAGTTCAGTCGGGAAGGCCTCTTTGAAACTGCTGACTGCGACTGTGCTGGTGGAAAGAAACACTGCACCTTACCTTGAGTCTGGCGCTCGTCTGAATTATGCCCTAGACAACGTCCTCTGCTGGATGTACTCCTAGCAAGCAATTGCCAGCATTCCGTTTCACTGGGCAAAGTCTCCGTTCCTCCCTGGGTATTCTCGCAGGGTTGAGAAGGTTGGCGACCGCAGGGCTTTTCATTAAGCACTCATCATGGAAAACACGGACCTTCCTTGCAACACGCGGGCAAGTTTCCTTCCCACTGGCCAAGAAGGCTTTGGGATGAGAACCTAGCAAGGAACTGCACGCACTCTGGTTCGTTCAAGAAAATTCACTCTGCCTCAGGTTGCCTCTCAGGGTAATCCAGGGGTGAATAGAAGACGGGCAACAGGACTGTTTCTCAGGCAGCTCTGAGGACGCAGCTCTCCGGTTGGTCACTGGGGCAAATTGTGCCCTTCCCGTCCCCCTCCACTTTCACGGTTGACACCTAGCTCGTGTACCTGAAGTTCACAAGCAGGCCACATAGACACATGCCACACACATGGGCCCTTCCATGACAACACTTTGGCTAGCAGGAGTCCTCCTGAGCTGAATGGCGTGAGCCGGTGAACGCCTTAGTGTCGCCTACCTCACCGTGGATCTTGCAAAGGCCTAACAGTCTTCAAAGGCTGAGAGCACATGTCTCCAGCTGGATCTGAAGTCGACGTGCTGCTTGCGAGGGGAAGACGTCAGCTAGGAATTCTGAGAACCCTTGCCATGGCGGTGTTGGTTCCAGTGCAGCTCAGGTTTACCAACTGGGGTCCCCTTGCCTTGCACAGCAGACCAGGGAGAAAACTCTTCCTGAGGATTCTTCCAAGCTGTGGCTATCTGGCTCTCCGACGGAAGACACACATTGCTGCCTGGCCTTCGGCACACCAACAGCAGCGCCCAAAGACCATCATGAGGCATGAGGTTGCTCAGAAGGCACAGACGACACTTTCGGTACACAGTGATTTTCCTCGGAAAAGGGTGCAGTCGCGAGCGTCCTCAGATATGTAAAAGGCACACCAGCATTACAGCACTTCAGTGGTGAAAGCCTCGGGTCTACTTGTGACCACCAAGTTTGCTGATGGAAACACTGCCCCTTATGTTGAGTATGCCACTCAGCCGACCTTCTCCTTAGCTGAAGTAGTCTGCTGCATGACCTCCTGGCAAGGAGTGGCAGGCACACTGTTTCTTTCGAGAACACGCACTCTTCCTCCCGAGGAATTCCTGCAGGGTGCCCAAGATGGGCGCCCGCCCGCCTCTGCCCCCGTGCTTTTCCTTCAGTTTCCTGGCCCCAAGCCTCCTGTTCCAAAGGGGCCAAACATGCTTTAGCCCTCAGGATCCGGTTTCTACGTGCAAACCCAGCCTGTGGAGCAGCCCCTTCTGCTCAGCTACAAGAGAGCCATGCGACACACCAGGCGCTCCTGTGAGGAGCCTTTTGTAAGCAGAGGTTCTCTGCAAGGTGACGTGCCTAGCCAAGACAGCGCTTCAGTCAGGCGTTGTCGACCCTGGAACTTTCAATCTCCCAGCAGTGCTTCGGGAAAAGTGTCCATCATTTTAGGCTGGTTGTAAAGTTACATTTCTGCTGGAGGTGAAGGGTCGTCAGCTTTGAGTTCGTAGAATCCATGTAACTCGCCGGGTATGATTCAGTGCAGCTAATAGCTAAGCCGGGAGTCTGACAGGCATTGCACGTGACACCGTTGCCCCACTCTGGTACCAAGACTGCTTTCCAGAGTTGGAGGTCTGGCTCTCCGCCGGAGCAAGCCGTGTGTTGCCCTGCCCTCTGCATGCGCAGAATGGAGGCCAAACACCCAATTGGCTGCATGTTACTACTCTGAAGCCGCAGTTGACACTTTGGCTACAACGTGTTCTTCCTTGACCTGGGTCCAGGCGTGAGAGAGCCTGCAGTCCTGAGAGGCCTACCAGTGTTAAGGCAGTACCTTCACTAAGGCTTCTCAGAAAGATCTGCACTGCAACACTTTTCATGGCACACGCGGACCTTCCTTTGGCGGCATGGGGGCAGGTTTCCTAACCACTAGCCAAGAAGGCTTTGGGATGAGCTCCTAGTGAGGAACTGCACACACACCCTGGTTCTTTCGAGAAAACTCACTCTTCCTCCATTGCCTCCTAGGGAACTCCTACGGTGATTACAAAACAGGGAGCAGGACTTGGTTTCAGGCAGGTCTGAGCACGCAGCTCTCCGGACTGCCAACGGGACAGATTTTGCTTTTCTCGTCCAGCCCCCTTTTCACGGTTGCCACACAGCTCATGTAGCTGAAGTCCCCGGGCAGCCAAAAGAGACCCATGTCACATACTGTACCCATTCGCTGAAAGCACTTTGGAAAGCCAGGTTTCCTCCGGCAGGGAATTGCGCGAGCCAGTGTACGCCTTCGTTTCTCCTAGGTCATGGTACATCTTGCAACGGCCTAGCAGTCTTTGAAGGACGACGGCCTATTTCTCCCTCGAGAGGTGAAGTCCGGGTGCTGCTTCAGGGAGCAAGAGGTCAAGTATGGATTCCGAGAACTCGTGTAAGCACGGTGTTTTTCCAAAAGCAGCTCAGGGTTACAAAAGGAGGCCACCTCGCATTGCCCAGAAGCCCCGTTACAAACGTGTTCTTCAGGCATCCTCTAAGCTCTCCAAGTCGAGCTCTCCGATGGAGGAAAAACGTTGTTGCCCAGCCTCCTGCATACAAAACAGTAGAGTCCAAAGACCCTTGTGGCTGGGTGTTGCTCAGCAGGCTCAGATGCCACTTCTGCTCCACAGTGACCTTCCTCGGAATACGGTGCAGACGCTCGCATCGCATCCTCATCCTTACAGAGTCTTGAAAGGCACACCAGCATTTACAGCAGTTCAGTCGGGAAGGCCTCTTTGAAACTGCTGACTGCGACTGTGCTGGTGGAAAGAAACACTGCACCTTACCTTGAGTCTGGCGCTCGTCTGAATTATGCCCTAGACAACGTCCTCTGCTGGATGTACTCCTAGCAAGCAATTGCCAGCATTCCGTTTCACTGGGCAAAGTCTCCGTTCCTCCCTGGGTATTCTCGCAGGGTTGAGAAGGTTGGCAACCGCAGGGCTTTTCATTAAGCACTCATCATGGAAAACACGGACCTTCCTTGCAACACGCGGGCAAGTTTCCTTCCCACTGGCCAAGAAGGCTTTGGGATGAGAACCTAGCAAGGAACTGCACGCACTCTGGTTCGTTCAAGAAAATTCACTCTGCCTCAGGTTGCCTCTCAGGGTAATCCAGGGGTGAATAGAAGACGGGCAACAGGACTGTTTCTCAGGCAGCTCTGAGGACGCAGCTCTCCGGTTGGTCACTGGGGCAAATTGTGCCCTTCCCGTCCCCCTCCACTTTCACGGTTGACACCTAGCTCATGTACCTGAAGTTCACAAGCAGGCCACATAGACACATGCCACACACATGGGCCCTTCCATGACAACACTTTGGCTAGCAGGAGTCCTCCTGAGCTGAATGGCGTGAGCCGGTGAACGCCTTAGTGTCGCCTACCTCACCGTGGATCTTGCAAAGGCCTAACAGTCTTCAAAGGCTGAGAGCACATGTCTCCAGCTGGATCTGAAGTCGACGTGCTGCTTGCGAGGGGAAGACGTCAGCTAGGAATTCTGAGAACCCTTGCCATGGCGGTGTTGGTTCCAGTGCAGCTCAGGTTTACCAACTGGGGTCCCCTCGCATTGCACAGCAGACCAGGGAGAAAACTCTTCCTGAGGATTCTTCTAAGCTGTGGCTATCTGGCTCCCCGACGAAAGAAACACATTGCTGCCTGGCCTTCGGCACACCAACAGCAGCGCCCAAAGACCATCATGAGGCATGAGGTTGCTCAGAAGGCACAGACGACACTTTCGGTACACAGTGATTTTCCTCGGAAAAGGGTGCAGTCGCGAGCGTCCTCAGATATGTAAAAGGCACACCAGCATTACAGCACTTCAGTGGTGAAAGCCTCGGGTCTACTTGTGACCACCAAGTTTGCTGATGGAAACACTGCCCCTTATGTTGAGTATGCCACTCAGCCGACCTTCTCCTTAGCTGAAGTAGTCTGCTGCATGACCTCCTGGCAAGGAGTGGCAGGCACACTGTTTCTTTCGAGAACACGCACTCTTCCTCCCGAGGAATTCCTGCAGGGTGCCCAAGATGGGCGCCCGCCCGCCTCTGCCCCCGTGCTTTTCCTTCAGTTTCCTGGCCCCAAGCCTCCTGTTCCAAAGGGGCCAAACATGCTTTAGCCCTCAGGATCCGGTTTCTACGTGCAAACCCAGCCTGTGGAGCAGCCCCTTCTGCTCAGCTACAAGAGAGCCATGCGACACACCAGGCGCTCCTGTGAGGAGCCTTTTGTAAGCAGAGGTTCTCTGCAAGGTGACGTGCCTAGCCAAGACAGCGCTTCAGTCAGGCGTTGTCGACCCTGGAACTTTCAATCTCCCAGCAGTGCTTCGGGAAAAGTGTCCATCATTTTAGGCTGGTTGTAAAGTTACATTTCTGCTGGAGGTGAAGGGTCGTCAGCTTTGAGTTCGTAGAATCCATGTAACTCGCCGGGTATGATTCAGTGCAGCTAATAGCTAAGCCGGGAGTCTGACAGGCATTGCACGTGACACCGTTGCCCCACTCTGGTACCAAGACTGCTTTCCAGAGTTGGAGGTCTGGCTCTCCGCCGGAGCAAGCCGTGTGTTGCCCTGCCCTCTGCATGCGCAGAATGGAGGCCAAACACCCAATTGGCTGCATGTTACTACTCTGAAGCCGCAGTTGACACTTTGGCTACAACGTGTTCTTCCTTGACCTGGGTCCAGGCGTGAGAGAGCCTGCAGTCCTGAGAGGCCTACCAGTGTTAAGGCAGTACCTTCACTAAGGCTTCTCAGAAAGATCTGCACTGCAACACTTTTCATGGCACACGCGGACCTTCCTTTGGCGGCATGGGGGCAGGTTTCCTAACCACTAGCCAAGAAGGCTTTGGGATGAGCTCCTAGTGAGGAACTGCACACACACCCTGGTTCTTTCGAGAAAACTCACTCTTCCTCCATTGCCTCCTAGGGAACTCCTACGGTGATTACAAAACAGGGAGCAGGACTTGGTTTCAGGCAGGTCTGAGCACGCAGCTCTCCGGACTGCCAACGGGACAGATTTTGCTTTTCTCGTCCAGCCCCCTTTTCACGGTTGCCACACAGCTCATGTAGCTGAAGTCCCCGGGCGGCCAAAAGAGACCCATGTCACATACTGTACCCATTCGCTGAAAGCACTTTGGAAAGCCAGGTTTCCTCCGGCAGTGAATTGCGCGAGCCAGTGTACGCCTTCGTTTCTCCTAGGTCATGGTACATCTTGCAACGGCCTAGCAGTCTTTGAAGGACGACGGCCTATTTCTCCCTCGAGAGGTGAAGTCCGGGTGCTGCTTCAGGGAGCAAGAGGTCAAGTATGGATTCCGAGAACTCGTGTAAGCACGGTGTTTTTCCAAAAGCAGCTCAGGGTTACAAAAGGAGGCCACCTCGCATTGCCCAGAAGCCCCGTTACAAACGTGTTCTTCAGGCATCCTCTAAGCTCTCCAAGTCGAGCTCTCCGATGGAGGAAAAACGTTGTTGCCCAGCCTCCTGCATACAAAACAGTAGAGTCCAAAGACCCTTGTGGCTGGGTGTTGCTCAGCAGGCTCAGATGCCACTTCTGCTCCACAGTGACCTTCCTCGGAATACGGTGCAGACGCTCGCATCGCATCCTCATCCTTACAGAGTCTTGAAAGGCACACCAGCATTTACAGCAGTTCAGTCGGGAAGGCCTCTTTGAAACTGCTGACTGCGACTGTGCTGGTGGAAAGAAACACTGCACCTTACCTTGAGTCTGGCGCTCGTCTGAATTATGCCCTAGACAACGTCCTCTGCTGGATGTACTCCTAGCAAGCAATTGCCAGCATTCCGTTTCACTGGGCAAAGTCTCCGTTCCTCCCTGGGTATTCTCGCAGGGTTGAGAAGGTTGGCGACCGCAGGGCTTTTCATTAAGCACTCATCATGGAAAACACGGACCTTCCTTGCAACACGCGGGCAAGTTTCCTTCCCACTGGCCAAGAAGGCTTTGGGATGAGAACCTAGCAAGGAACTGCACGCACTCTGGTTCGTTCAAGAAAATTCACTCTGCCTCAGGTTGCCTCTCAGGGTAATCCAGGGGTGAATAGAAGACGGGCAACAGGACTGTTTCTCAGGCAGCTCTGAGGACGCAGCTCTCCGGTTGGTCACTGGGGCAAATTGTGCCCTTCCCGTCCCCCTCCACTTTCACGGTTGACACCTAGCTCATGTACCTGAAGTTCACAAGCAGGCCACATAGACACATGCCACACACATGGGCCCTTCCATGACAACACTTTGGCTAGCAGGAGTCCTCCTGAGCTGAATGGCGTGAGCCGGTGAACGCCTTAGTGTCGCCTACCTCACCGTGGATCTTGCAAAGGCCTAACAGTCTTCAAAGGCTGAGAGCACATGTCTCCAGCTGGATCTGAAGTCGACGTGCTGCTTGCGAGGGGAAGACGTCAGCTAGGAATTCTGAGAACCCTTGCCATGGCGGTGTTGGTTCCAGTGCAGCTCAGGTTTACCAACTGGGGTCCCCTCGCATTGCACAGCAGACCAGGGAGAAAACTCTTCCTGAGGATTCTTCCAAGCTGTGGCTATCTGGCTCCCCGACGGAAGAAACACATTGCTGCCTGGCTTTCGGCACACCAACAGCAGCGCCCAAAGACCATCATGAGGCATGAGGTTGCTCAGAAGGCACAGACGACACTTTCGGTACACAGTGATTTTCCTCGGAAAAGGGTGCAGTCGCGAGCGTCCTCAGATATGTAAAAGGCACACCAGCATTACAGCACTTCAGTGGTGAAAGCCTCGGGTCTACTTGTGACCACCAAGTTTGCTGATGGAAACACTGCCCCTTATGTTGAGTATGCCACTCAGCCGACCTTCTCCTTAGCTGAAGTAGTCTGCTGCATGACCTCCTGGCAAGGAGTGGCAGGCACACTGTTTCTTTCGAGAACACGCACTCTTCCTCCCGAGGAATTCCTGCAGGGTGCCCAAGATGGGCGCCCGCCCGCCTCTGCCCCCGTGCTTTTCCTTCAGTTTCCTGGCCCCAAGCCTCCTGTTCCAAAGGGGCCAAACATGCTTTAGCCCTCAGGATCCGGTCTCTACGTGCAAACCCAGCCTGTGGAGCAGCCCCTTCTGCTCAGCTACAAGAGAGCCATGCGACACACCAGGCGCTCCTGTGAGGAGCCTTTTGTAAGCAGAGGTTCTCTGCAAGGTGACGTGCCTAGCCAAGACAGCGCTTCAGTCAGGCGTTGTCGACCCTGGAACTTTCAATCTCCCAGCAGTGCTTCGGGAAAAGTGTCCATCATTTTAGGCTGGTTGTAAAGTTACATTTCTGCTGGAGGTGAAGGGTCGTCAGCTTTGAGTTCGTAGAATCCATGTAACTCGCCGGGTATGATTCAGTGCAGCTAATAGCTAAGCCGGGAGTCTGACAGGCATTGCACGTGACACCGTTGCCCCACTCTGGTACCAAGACTGCTTTCCAGAGTTGGAGGTCTGGCTCTCCGCCGGAGCAAGCCGTGTGTTGCCCTGCCCTCTGCATGCGCAGAATGGAGGCCAAACACCCAATTGGCTGCATGTTACTACTCTGAAGCCGCAGTTGACACTTTGGCTACAACGTGTTCTTCCTTGACCTGGGTCCAGGCGTGAGAGAGCCTGCAGTCCTGAGAGGCCTACCAGTGTTAAGGCAGTACCTTCACTAAGGCTTCTCAGAAAGATCTGCACTGCAACACTTTTCATGGCACACGCGGACCTTCCTTTGGCGGCATGGGGGCAGGTTTCCTAACCACTAGCCAAGAAGGCTTTGGGATGAGCTCCTAGTGAGGAACTGCACACACACCCTGGTTCTTTCGAGAAAACTCACTCTTCCTCCATTGCCTCCTAGGGAACTCCTACGGTGATTACAAAACAGGGAGCAGGACTTGGTTTCAGGCAGGTCTGAGCACGCAGCTCTCCGGACTGCCAACGGGACAGATTTTGCTTTTCTCGTCCAGCCCCCTTTTCACGGTTGCCACACAGCTCATGTAGCTGAAGTCCCCGGGCGGCCAAAAGAGACCCATGTCACATACTGTACCCATTCGCTGAAAGCACTTTGGAAAGCCAGGTTTCCTCCGGCAGTGAATTGCGCGAGCCAGTGTACGCCTTCGTTTCTCCTAGGTCATGGTACATCTTGCAACGGCCTAGCAGTCTTTGAAGGACGACGGCCTATTTCTCCCTCGAGAGGTGAAGTCCGGGTGCTGCTTCAGGGAGCAAGAGGTCAAGTATGGATTCCGAGAACTCGTGTAAGCACGGTGTTTTTCCAAAAGCAGCTCAGGGTTACAAAAGGAGGCCACCTTGCATTGCCCAGAAGCCCCGTTACAAACGTGTTCTTCAGGCATCCTCTAAGCTCTCCAAGTCGAGCTCTCCGATGGAGGAAAAACGTTGTTGCCCAGCCTCCTGCATACAAAACAGTAGAGTCCAAAGACCCTTGTGGCTGGGTGTTGCTCAGCAGGCTCAGATGCCACTTCTGCTCCACAGTGACCTTCCTCGGAATACGGTGCAGACGCTCGCATCGCATCCTCATCCTTACAGAGTCTTGAAAGGCACACCAGCATTTACAGCAGTTCAGTCGGGAAGGCCTCTTTGAAACTGCTGACTGCGACTGTGCTGGTGGAAAGAAACACTGCACCTTACCTTGAGTCTGGCGCTCGTCTGAATTATGCCCTAGACAACGTCCTCTGCTGGATGTACTCCTAGCAAGCAATTGCCAGCATTCCGTTTCACTGGGCAAAGTCTCCGTTCCTCCCTGGGTATTCTCGCAGGGTTGAGAAGGTTGGCGACCGCAGGGCTTTTCATTAAGCACTCATCATGGAAAACACGGACCTTCCTTGCAACACGCGGGCAAGTTTCCTTCCCACTGGCCAAGAAGGCTTTGGGATGAGAACCTAGCAAGGAACTGCACGCACTCTGGTTCGTTCAAGAAAATTCACTCTGCCTCAGGTTGCCTCTCAGGGTAATCCAGGGGTGAATAGAAGACGGGCAACAGGACTGTTTCTCAGGCAGCTCTGAGGACGCAGCTCTCCGGTTGGTCACTGGGGCAAATTGTGCCCTTCCCGTCCCCCTCCACTTTCACGGTTGACACCTAGCTCATGTACCTGAAGTTCACAAGCAGGCCACATAGACACATGCCACACACATGGGCCCTTCCATGACAACACTTTGGCTAGCAGGAGTCCTCCTGAGCTGAATGGCGTGAGCCGGTGAACGCCTTAG
The DNA here is from genome assembly GCF_965194805.1 of Balaenoptera borealis. Classification (NCBI taxonomy): domain Eukaryota; kingdom Metazoa; phylum Chordata; class Mammalia; order Artiodactyla; family Balaenopteridae; genus Balaenoptera; species Balaenoptera borealis. The sequence continues at coordinate 22,538 of NW_028121765.1, read as the reverse complement.
TGTCGCCTACCTCACCGTGGATCTTGCAAAGGCCTAACAGTCTTCAAAGGCTGAGAGCACATGTCTCCAGCTGGATCTGAAGTCGACGTGCTGCTTGCGAGGGGAAGACGTCAGCTAGGAATTCTGAGAACCCTTGCCATGGCGGTGTTGGTTCCAGTGCAGCTCAGGTTTACCAACTGGGGTCCCCTTGCATTGCACAGCAGACCAGGGAGAAAACTCTTCCTGAGGATTCTTCCAAGCTGTGGCTATCTGGCTCCCCGACGGAAGAAACACATTGCTGCCTGGCCTTCGGCACACCAACAGCAGCGCCCAAAGACCATCATGAGGCATGAGGTTGCTCAGAAGGCACAGACGACACTTTCGGTACACAGTGATTTTCCTCGGAAAAGGGTGCAGTCGCGAGCGTCCTCAGATATGTAAAAGGCACACCAGCATTACAGCACTTCAGTGGTGAAAGCCTCGGGTCTACTTGTGACCACCAAGTTTGCTGATGGAAACACTGCCCCTTATGTTGAGTATGCCACTCAGCCGACCTTCTCCTTAGCTGAAGTAGTCTGCTGCATGACCTCCTGGCAAGGAGTGGCAGGCACACTGTTTCTTTCGAGAACACGCACTCTTCCTCCCGAGGAATTCCTGCAGGGTGCCCAAGATGGGCGCCCGCCCGCCTCTGCCCCCGTGCTTTTCCTTCAGTTTCCTGGCCCCAAGCCTCCTGTTCCAAAGGGGCCAAACATGCTTTAGCCCTCAGGATCCGGTTTCTACGTGCAAACCCAGCCTGTGGAGCAGCCCCTTCTGCTCAGCTACAAGAGAGCCATGCGACACACCAGGCGCTCCTGTGAGGAGCCTTTTGTAAGCAGAGGTTCTCTGCAAGGTGACGTGCCTAGCCAAGACAGCGCTTCAGTCAGGCGTTGTCGACCCTGGAACTTTCAATCTCCCAGCAGTGCTTCGGGAAAAGTGTCCATCATTTTAGGCTGGTTGTAAAGTTACATTTCTGCTGGAGGTGAAGGGTCGTCAGCTTTGAGTTCGTAGAATCCATGTAACTCGCCGGGTATGATTCAGTGCAGCTAATAGCTAAGCCGGGAGTCTGACAGGCATTGCACGTGACACCGTTGCCCCACTCTGGTACCAAGACTGCTTTCCAGAGTTGGAGGTCTGGCTCTCCGCCGGAGCAAGCCGTGTGTTGCCCTGCCCTCTGCATGCGCAGAATGGAGGCCAAACACCCAATTGGCTGCATGTTACTACTCTGAAGCCGCAGTTGACACTTTGGCTACAACGTGTTCTTCCTTGACCTGGGTCCAGGCGTGAGAGAGCCTGCAGTCCTGAGAGGCCTACCAGTGTTAAGGCAGTACCTTCACTAAGGCTTCTCAGAAAGATCTGCACTGCAACACTTTTCATGGCACACGCGGACCTTCCTTTGGCGGCATGGGGGCAGGTTTCCTAACCACTAGCCAAGAAGGCTTTGGGATGAGCTCCTAGTGAGGAACTGCACACACACCCTGGTTCTTTCGAGAAAACTCACTCTTCCTCCATTGCCTCCTAGGGAACTCCTACGGTGATTACAAAACAGGGAGCAGGACTTGGTTTCAGGCAGGTCTGAGCACGCAGCTCTCCGGACTGCCAACGGGACAGATTTTGCTTTTCTCGTCCAGCCCCCTTTTCACGGTTGCCACACAGCTCATGTAGCTGAAGTCCCCGGGCGGCCAAAAGAGACCCATGTCACATACTGTACCCATTCGCTGAAAGCACTTTGGAAAGCCAGGTTTCCTCCGGCAGTGAATTGCGCGAGCCAGTGTACGCCTTCGTTTCTCCTAGGTCATGGTACATCTTGCAACGGCCTAGCAGTCTTTGAAGGACGACGGCCTATTTCTCCCTCGAGAGGTGAAGTCCGGGTGCTGCTTCAGGGAGCAAGAGGTCAAGTATGGATTCCGAGAACTCGTGTAAGCACGGTGTTTTTCCAAAAGCAGCTCAGGGTTACAAAAGGAGGCCACCTCGCATTGCCCAGAAGCCCCGTTACAAACGTGTTCTTCAGGCATCCTCTAAGCTCTCCAAGTCGAGCTCTCCGATGGAGGAAAAACGTTGTTGCCCAGCCTCCTGCATACAAAACAGTAGAGTCCAAAGACCCTTGTGGCTGGGTGTTGCTCAGCAGGCTCAGATGCCACTTCTGCTCCACAGTGACCTTCCTCGGAATACGGTGCAGACGCTCGCATCGCATCCTCATCCTTACAGAGTCTTGAAAGGCACACCAGCATTTACAGCAGTTCAGTCGGGAAGGCCTCTTTGAAACTGCTGACTGCGACTGTGCTGGTGGAAAGAAACACTGCACCTTACCTTGAGTCTGGCGCTCGTCTGAATTATGCCCTAGACAACGTCCTCTGCTGGATGTACTCCTAGCAAGCAATTGCCAGCATTCCGTTTCACTGGGCAAAGTCTCCGTTCCTCCCTGGGTATTCTCGCAGGGTTGAGAAGGTTGGCGACCGCAGGGCTTTTCATTAAGCACTCATCATGGAAAACACGGACCTTCCTTGCAACACGCGGGCAAGTTTCCTTCCCACTGGCCAAGAAGGCTTTGGGATGAGAACCTAGCAAGGAACTGCACGCACTCTGGTTCGTTCAAGAAAATTCACTCTGCCTCAGGTTGCCTCTCAGGGTAATCCAGGGGTGAATAGAAGACGGGCAACAGGACTGTTTCTCAGGCAGCTCTGAGGACGCAGCTCTCCGGTTGGTCACTGGGGCAAATTGTGCCCTTCCCGTCCCCCTCCACTTTCACGGTTGACACCTAGCTCATGTACCTGAAGTTCACAAGCAGGCCACATAGACACATGCCACACACATGGGCCCTTCCATGACAACACTTTGGCTAGCAGGAGTCCTCCTGAGCTGAATGGCGTGAGCCGGTGAACGCCTTAGTGTCGCCTACCTCACCGTGGATCTTGCAAAGGCCTAACAGTCTTCAAAGGCTGAGAGCACATGTCTCCAGCTGGATCTGAAGTCGACGTGCTGCTTGCGAGGGGAAGACGTCAGCTAGGAATTCTGAGAACCCTTGCCATGGCGGTGTTGGTTCCAGTGCAGCTCAGGTTTACCAACTGGGGTCCCCTTGCATTGCACAGCAGACCAGGGAGAAAACTCTTCCTGAGGATTCTTCCAAGCTGTGGCTATCTGGCTCCCCGACGGAAGAAACACATTGCTGCCTGGCTTTCGGCACACCAACAGCAGCGCCCAAAGACCATCATGAGGCATGAGGTTGCTCAGAAGGCACAGACGACACTTTCGGTACACAGTGATTTTCCTCGGAAAAGGGTGCAGTCGCGAGCGTCCTCAGATATGTAAAAGGCACACCAGCATTACAGCACTTCAGTGGTGAAAGCCTCGGGTCTACTTGTGACCACCAAGTTTGCTGATGGAAACACTGCCCCTTATGTTGAGTATGCCACTCAGCCGACCTTCTCCTTAGCTGAAGTAGTCTGCTGCATGACCTCCTGGCAAGGAGTGGCAGGCACACTGTTTCTTTCGAGAACACTCACTCTTCCTCCCGAGGAATTCCTGCAGGGTGCCCAAGATGGGCGCCCGCCCGCCTCTGCCCCCGTGCTTTTCCTTCAGTTTCCTGGCCCCAAGCCTCCTGTTCCAAAGGGGCCAAACATGCTTTAGCCCTCAGGATCCGGTTTCTACGTGCAAACCCAGCCTGTGGAGCAGCCCCTTCTGCTCAGCTACAAGAGAGCCATGCGACACACCAGGCGCTCCTGTGAGGAGCCTTTTGTAAGCAGAGGTTCTCTGCAAGGTGACGTGCCTAGCCAAGACAGCGCTTCAGTCAGGCGTTGTCGACCCTGGAACTTTCAATCTCCCAGCAGTGCTTCGGGAAAAGTGTCCATCATTTTAGGCTGGTTGTAAAGTTACATTTCTGCTGGAGGTGAAGGGTCGTCAGCTTTGAGTTCGTAGAATCCATGTAACTCGCCGGGTATGATTCAGTGCAGCTAATAGCTAAGCCGGGAGTCTGACAGGCATTGCACGTGACACCGTTGCCCCACTCTGGTACCAAGACTGCTTTCCAGAGTTGGAGGTCTGGCTCTCCGCCGGAGCAAGCCGTGTGTTGCCCTGCCCTCTGCATGCGCAGAATGGAGGCCAAACACCCAATTGGCTGCATGTTACTACTCTGAAGCCGCAGTTGACACTTTGGCTACAACGTGTTCTTCCTTGACCTGGGTCCAGGCGTGAGAGAGCCTGCAGTCCTGAGAGGCCTACCAGTGTTAAGGCAGTACCTTCACTAAGGCTTCTCAGAAAGATCTGCACTGCAACACTTTTCATGGCACACGCGGACCTTCCTTTGGCGGCATGGGGGCAGGTTTCCTAACCACTAGCCAAGAAGGCTTTGGGATGAGCTCCTAGTGAGGAACTGCACACACACCCTGGCTCTTTCGAGAAAACTCACTCTTCCTCCATTGCCTCCTAGGGAACTCCTACGGTGATTACAAAACAGGGAGCAGGACTTGGTTTCAGGCAGGTCTGAGCACGCAGCTCTCCGGACTGCCAACGGGACAGATTTTGCTTTTCTCGTCCAGCCCCCTTTTCACGGTTGCCACACAGCTCATGTAGCTGAAGTCCCCGGGCGGCCAAAAGAGACCCATGTCACATACTGTACCCATTCGCTGAAAGCACTTTGGAAAGCCAGGTTTCCTCCGGCAGTGAATTGCGCGAGCCAGTGTACGCCTTCGTTTCTCCTAGGTCATGGTACATCTTGCAACGGCCTAGCAGTCTTTGAAGGACGACGGCCTATTTCTCCCTCGAGAGGTGAAGTCCGGGTGCTGCTTCAGGGAGCAAGAGGTCAAGTATGGATTCCGAGAACTCGTGTAAGCACGGTGTTTTTCCAAAAGCAGCTCAGGGTTACAAAAGGAGGCCACCTCGCATTGCCCAGAAGCCCCGTTACAAACGTGTTCTTCAGGCATCCTCTAAGCTCTCCAAGTCGAGCTCTCCGATGGAGGAAAAACGTTGTTGCCCAGCCTCCTGCATACAAAACAGTAGAGTCCAAAGACCCTTGTGGCTGGGTGTTGCTCAGCAGGCTCAGATGCCACTTCTGCTCCACAGTGACCTTCCTCGGAATACGGTGCAGACGCTCGCATCGCATCCTCATCCTTACAGAGTCTTGAAAGGCACACCAGCATTTACAGCAGTTCAGTCGGGAAGGCCTCTTTGAAACTGCTGACTGCGACTGTGCTGGTGGAAAGAAACACTGCACCTTACCTTGAGTCTGGCGCTCGTCTGAATTATGCCCTAGACAACGTCCTCTGCTGGATGTACTCCTAGCAAGCAATTGCCAGCATTCCGTTTCACTGGGCAAAGTCTCCGTTCCTCCCTGGGTATTCTCGCAGGGTTGAGAAGGTTGGCGACCGCAGGGCTTTTCATTAAGCACTCATCATGGAAAACACGGACCTTCCTTGCAACACGCGGGCAAGTTTCCTTCCCACTGGCCAAGAAGGCTTTGGGATGAGAACCTAGCAAGGAACTGCACGCACTCTGGTTCGTTCAAGAAAATTCACTCTGCCTCAGGTTGCCTCTCAGGGTAATCCAGGGGTGAATAGAAGACGGGCAACAGGACTGTTTCTCAGGCAGCTCTGAGGACGCAGCTCTCCGGTTGGTCACTGGGGCAAATTGTGCCCTTCCCGTCCCCCTCCACTTTCACGGTTGACACCTAGCTCATGTACCTGAAGTTCACAAGCAGGCCACATAGACACATGCCACACACATGGGCCCTTCCATGACAACACTTTGGCTAGCAGGAGTCCTCCTGAGCTGAATGGCGTGAGCCGGTGAACGCCTTAGTGTCGCCTACCTCACCGTGGATCTTGCAAAGGCCTAACAGTCTTCAAAGGCTGAGAGCACATGTCTCCAGCTGGATCTGAAGTCGACGTGCTGCTTGCGAGGGGAAGACGTCAGCTAGGAATTCTGAGAACCCTTGCCATGGCGGTGTTGGTTCCAGTGCAGCTCAGGTTTACCAACTGGGGTCCCCTTGCATTGCACAGCAGACCAGGGAGAAAACTCTTCCTGAGGATTCTTCCAAGCTGTGGCTATCTGGCTCCCCGACGGAAGAAACACATTGCTGCCTGGCTTTCGGCACACCAACAGCAGCGCCCAAAGACCATCATGAGGCATGAGGTTGCTCAGAAGGCACAGACGACACTTTCGGTACACAGTGATTTTCCTCGGAAAAGGGTGCAGTCGCGAGCGTCCTCAGATATGTAAAAGGCACACCAGCATTACAGCACTTCAGTGGTGAAAGCCTCGGGTCTACTTGTGACCACCAAGTTTGCTGATGGAAACACTGCCCCTTATGTTGAGTATGCCACTCAGCCGACCTTCTCCTTAGCTGAAGTAGTCTGCTGCATGACCTCCTGGCAAGGAGTGGCAGGCACACTGTTTCTTTCGAGAACACTCACTCTTCCTCCCGAGGAATTCCTGCAGGGTGCCCAAGATGGGCGCCCGCCCGCCTCTGCCCCCGTGCTTTTCCTTCAGTTTCCTGGCCCCAAGCCTCCTGTTCCAAAGGGGCCAAACATGCTTTAGCCCTCAGGATCCGGTTTCTACGTGCAAACCCAGCCTGTGGAGCAGCCCCTTCTGCTCAGCTACAAGAGAGCCATGCGACACACCAGGCGCTCCTGTGAGGAGCCTTTTGTAAGCAGAGGTTCTCTGCAAGGTGACGTGCCTAGCCAAGACAGCGCTTCAGTCAGGCGTTGTCGACCCTGGAACTTTCAATCTCCCAGCAGTGCTTCGGGAAAAGTGTCCATCATTTTAGGCTGGTTGTAAAGTTACATTTCTGCTGGAGGTGAAGGGTCGTCAGCTTTGAGTTCGTAGAATCCATGTAACTCGCCGGGTATGATTCAGTGCAGCTAATAGCTAAGCCGGGAGTCTGACAGGCATTGCACGTGACACCGTTGCCCCACTCTGGTACCAAGACTGCTTTCCAGAGTTGGAGGTCTGGCTCTCCGCCGGAGCAAGCCGTGTGTTGCCCTGCCCTCTGCATGCGCAGAATGGAGGCCAAACACCCAATTGGCTGCATGTTACTACTCTGAAGCCGCAGTTGACACTTTGGCTACAACGTGTTCTTCCTTGACCTGGGTCCAGGCGTGAGAGAGCCTGCAGTCCTGAGAGGCCTACCAGTGTTAAGGCAGTACCTTCACTAAGGCTTCTCAGAAAGATCTGCACTGCAACACTTTTCATGGCACACGCGGACCTTCCTTTGGCGGCATGGGGGCAGGTTTCCTAACCACTAGCCAAGAAGGCTTTGGGATGAGCTCCTAGTGAGGAACTGCACACACACCCTGGTTCTTTCGAGAAAACTCACTCTTCCTCCATTGCCTCCTAGGGAACTCCTACGGTGATTACAAAACAGGGAGCAGGACTTGGTTTCAGGCAGGTCTGAGCACGCAGCTCTCCGGACTGCCAACGGGACAGATTTTGCTTTTCTCGTCCAGCCCCCTTTTCACGGTTGCCACACAGCTCATGTAGCTGAAGTCCCCGGGCGGCCAAAAGAGACCCATGTCACATACTGTACCCATTCGCTGAAAGCACTTTGGAAAGCCAGGTTTCCTCCGGCAGTGAATTGCGCGAGCCAGTGTACGCCTTCGTTTCTCCTAGGTCATGGTACATCTTGCAACGGCCTAGCAGTCTTTGAAGGACGACGGCCTATTTCTCCCTCGAGAGGTGAAGTCCGGGTGCTGCTTCAGGGAGCAAGAGGTCAAGTATGGATTCCGAGAACTCGTGTAAGCACGGTGTTTTTCCAAAAGCAGCTCAGGGTTACAAAAGGAGGCCACCTCGCATTGCCCAGAAGCCCCGTTACAAACGTGTTCTTCAGGCATCCTCTAAGCTCTCCAAGTCGAGCTCTCCGATGGAGGAAAAACGTTGTTGCCCAGCCTCCTGCATACAAAACAGTAGAGTCCAAAGACCCTTGTGGCTGGGTGTTGCTCAGCAGGCTCAGATGCCACTTCTGCTCCACAGTGACCTTCCTCGGAATACGGTGCAGACGCTCGCATCGCATCCTCATCCTTACAGAGTCTTGAAAGGCACACCAGCATTTACAGCAGTTCAGTCGGGAAGGCCTCTTTGAAACTGCTGACTGCGACTGTGCTGGTGGAAAGAAACACTGCACCTTACCTTGAGTCTGGCGCTCGTCTGAATTATGCCCTAGACAACGTCCTCTGCTGGATGTACTCCTAGCAAGCAATTGCCAGCATTCCGTTTCACTGGGCAAAGTCTCCGTTCCTCCCTGGGTATTCTCGCAGGGTTGAGAAGGTTGGCGACCGCAGGGCTTTTCATTAAGCACTCATCATGGAAAACACGGACCTTCCTTGCAACACGCGGGCAAGTTTCCTTCCCACTGGCCAAGAAGGCTTTGGGATGAGAACCTAGCAAGGAACTGCACGCACTCTGGTTCGTTCAAGAAAATTCACTCTGCCTCAGGTTGCCTCTCAGGGTAATCCAGGGGTGAATAGAAGACGGGCAACAGGACTGTTTCTCAGGCAGCTCTGAGGACGCAGCTCTCCGGTTGGTCACTGGGGCAAATTGTGCCCTTCCCGTCCCCCTCCACTTTCACGGTTGACACCTAGCTCATGTACCTGAAGTTCACAAGCAGGCCACATAGACACATGCCACACACATGGGCCCTTCCATGACAACACTTTGGCTAGCAGGAGTCCTCCTGAGCTGAATGGCGTGAGCCGGTGAACGCCTTAGTGTCGCCTACCTCACCGTGGATCTTGCAAAGGCCTAACAGTCTTCAAAGGCTGAGAGCACATGTCTCCAGCTGGATCTGAAGTCGACGTGCTGCTTGCGAGGGGAAGACGTCAGCTAGGAATTCTGAGAACCCTTGCCATGGCGGTGTTGGTTCCAGTGCAGCTCAGGTTTACCAACTGGGGTCCCCTTGCATTGCACAGCAGACCAGGGAGAAAACTCTTCCTGAGGATTCTTCCAAGCTGTGGCTATCTGGCTCCCCGACGGAAGAAACACATTGCTGCCTGGCTTTCGGCACACCAACAGCAGCGCCCAAAGACCATCATGAGGCATGAGGTTGCTCAGAAGGCACAGACGACACTTTCGGTACACAGTGATTTTCCTCGGAAAAGGGTGCAGTCGCGAGCGTCCTCAGATATGTAAAAGGCACACCAGCATTACAGCACTTCAGTGGTGAAAGCCTCGGGTCTACTTGTGACCACCAAGTTTGCTGATGGAAACACTGCCCCTTATGTTGAGTATGCCACTCAGCCGACCTTCTCCTTAGCTGAAGTAGTCTGCTGCATGACCTCCTGGCAAGGAGTGGCAGGCACACTGTTTCTTTCGAGAACACTCACTCTTCCTCCCGAGGAATTCCTGCAGGGTGCCCAAGATGGGCGCCCGCCCGCCTCTGCCCCCGTGCTTTTCCTTCAGTTTCCTGGCCCCAAGCCTCCTGTTCCAAAGGGGCCAAACATGCTTTAGCCCTCAGGATCCGGTTTCTACGTGCAAACCCAGCCTGTGGAGCAGCCCCTTCTGCTCAGCTACAAGAGAGCCATGCGACACACCAGGCGCTCCTGTGAGGAGCCTTTTGTAAGCAGAGGTTCTCTGCAAGGTGACGTGCCTAGCCAAGACAGCGCTTCAGTCAGGCGTTGTCGACCCTGGAACTTTCAATCTCCCAGCAGTGCTTCGGGAAAAGTGTCCATCATTTTAGGCTGGTTGTAAAGTTACATTTCTGCTGGAGGTGAAGGGTCGTCAGCTTTGAGTTCGTAGAATCCATGTAACTCGCCGGGTATGATTCAGTGCAGCTAATAGCTAAGCCGGGAGTCTGACAGGCATTGCACGTGACACCGTTGCCCCACTCTGGTACCAAGACTGCTTTCCAGAGTTGGAGGTCTGGCTCTCCGCCGGAGCAAGCCGTGTGTTGCCCTGCCCTCTGCATGCGCAGAATGGAGGCCAAACACCCAATTGGCTGCATGTTACTACTCTGAAGCCGCAGTTGACACTTTGGCTACAACGTGTTCTTCCTTGACCTGGGTCCAGGCGTGAGAGAGCCTGCAGTCCTGAGAGGCCTACCAGTGTTAAGGCAGTACCTTCACTAAGGCTTCTCAGAAAGATCTGCACTGCAACACTTTTCATGGCACACGCGGACCTTCCTTTGGCGGCATGGGGGCAGGTTTCCTAACCACTAGCCAAGAAGGCTTTGGGATGAGCTCCTAGTGAGGAACTGCACACACACCCTGGCTCTTTCGAGAAAACTCACTCTTCCTCCATTGCCTCCTAGGGAACTCCTACGGTGATTACAAAACAGGGAGCAGGACTTGGTTTCAGGCAGGTCTGAGCACGCAGCTCTCCGGACTGCCAACGGGACAGATTTTGCTTTTCTCGTCCAGCCCCCTTTTCACGGTTGCCACACAGCTCATGTAGCTGAAGTCCCCGGGCGGCCAAAAGAGACCCATGTCACATACTGTACCCATTCGCTGAAAGCACTTTGGAAAGCCAGGTTTCCTCCGGCAGTGAATTGCGCGAGCCAGTGTACGCCTTCGTTTCTCCTAGGTCATGGTACATCTTGCAACGGCCTAGCAGTCTTTGAAGGACGACGGCCTATTTCTCCCTCGAGAGGTGAAGTCCGGGTGCTGCTTCAGGGAGCAAGAGGTCAAGTATGGATTCCGAGAACTCGTGTAAGCACGGTGTTTTTCCAAAAGCAGCTCAGGGTTACAAAAGGAGGCCACCTTGCATTGCCCAGAAGCCCCGTTACAAACGTGTTCTTCAGGCATCCTCTAAGCTCTCCAAGTCGAGCTCTCCGATGGAGGAAAAACGTTGTTGCCCAGCCTCCTGCATACAAAACAGTAGAGTCCAAAGACCCTTGTGGCTGGGTGTTGCTCAGCAGGCTCAGATGCCACTTCTGCTCCACAGTGACCTTCCTCGGAATACGGTGCAGACGCTCGCATCGCATCCTCATCCTTACAGAGTCTTGAAAGGCACACCAGCATTTACAGCAGTTCAGTCGGGAAGGCCTCTTTGAAACTGCTGACTGCGACTGTGCTGGTGGAAAGAAACACTGCACCTTACCTTGAGTCTGGCGCTCGTCTGAATTATGCCCTAGACAACGTCCTCTGCTGGATGTACTCCTAGCAAGCAATTGCCAGCATTCCGTTTCACTGGGCAAAGTCTCCGTTCCTCCCTGGGTATTCTCGCAGGGTTGAGAAGGTTGGCAACCGCAGGGCTTTTCATTAAGCACTCATCATGGAAAACACGGACCTTCCTTGCAACACGCGGGCAAGTTTCCTTCCCACTGGCCAAGAAGGCTTTGGGATGAGAACCTAGCAAGGAACTGCACGCACTCTGGTTCGTTCAAGAAAATTCACTCTGCCTCAGGTTGCCTCTCAGGGTAATCCAGGGGTGAATAGAAGACGGGCAACAGGACTGTTTCTCAGGCAGCTCTGAGGACGCAGCTCTCCGGTTGGTCACTGGGGCAAATTGTGCCCTTCCCGTCCCCCTCCACTTTCACGGTTGACACCTAGCTCATGTACCTGAAGTTCACAAGCAGGCCACATAGACACATGCCACACACATGGGCCCTTCCATGACAACACTTTGGCTAGCAGGAGTCCTCCTGAGCTGAATGGCGTGAGCCGGTGAACGCCTTAGTGTCGCCTACCTCACCGTGGATCTTGCAAAGGCCTAACAGTCTTCAAAGGCTGAGAGCACATGTCTCCAGCTGGATCTGAAGTCGACGTGCTGCTTGCGAGGGGAAGACGTCAGCTAGGAATTCTGAGAACCCTTGCCATGGCGGTGTTGGTTCCAGTGCAGCTCAGGTTTACCAACTGGGGTCCCCTTGCATTGCACAGCAGACCAGGGAGAAAACTCTTCCTGAGGATTCTTCCAAGCTGTGGCTATCTGGCTCCCCGACGGAAGAAACACATTGCTGCCTGGCTTTCGGCACACCAACAGCAGCGCCCAAAGACCATCATGAGGCATGAGGTTGCTCAGAAGGCACAGACGACACTTTCGGTACACAGTGATTTTCCTCGGAAAAGGGTGCAGTCGCGAGCGTCCTCAGATATGTAAAAGGCACACCAGCATTACAGCACTTCAGTGGTGAAAGCCTCGGGTCTACTTGTGACCACCAAGTTTGCTGATGGAAACACTGCCCCTTATGTTGAGTATGCCACTCAGCCGACCTTCTCCTTAGCTGAAGTAGTCTGCTGCATGACCTCCTGGCAAGGAGTGGCAGGCACACTGTTTCTTTCGAGAACACTCACTCTTCCTCCCGAGGAATTCCTGCAGGGTGCCCAAGATGGGCGCCCGCCCGCCTCTGCCCCCGTGCTTTTCCTTCAGTTTCCTGGCCCCAAGCCTCCTGTTCCAAAGGGGCCAAACATGCTTTAGCCCTCAGGATCCGGTTTCTACGTGCAAACCCAGCCTGTGGAGCAGCCCCTTCTGCTCAGCTACAAGAGAGCCATGCGACACACCAGGCGCTCCTGTGAGGAGCCTTTTGTAAGCAGAGGTTCTCTGCAAGGTGACGTGCCTAGCCAAGACAGCGCTTCAGTCAGGCGTTGTCGACCCTGGAACTTTCAATCTCCCAGCAGTGCTTCGGGAAAAGTGTCCATCATTTTAGGCTGGTTGTAAAGTTACATTTCTGCTGGAGGTGAAGGGTCGTCAGCTTTGAGTTCGTAGAATCCATGTAACTCGCCGGGTATGATTCAGTGCAGCTAATAGCTAAGCCGGGAGTCTGACAGGCATTGCACGTGACACCGTTGCCCCACTCTGGTACCAAGACTGCTTTCCAGAGTTGGAGGTCTGGCTCTCCGCCGGAGCAAGCCGTGTGTTGCCCTGCCCTCTGCATGCGCAGAATGGAGGCCAAACACCCAATTGGCTGCATGTTACTACTCTGAAGCCGCAGTTGACACTTTGGCTACAACGTGTTCTTCCTTGACCTGGGTCCAGGCGTGAGAGAGCCTGCAGTCCTGAGAGGCCTACCAGTGTTAAGGCAGTACCTTCACTAAGGCTTCTCAGAAAGATCTGCACTGCAACACTTTTCATGGCACACGCGGACCTTCCTTTGGCGGCATGGGGGCAGGTTTCCTAACCACTAGCCAAGAAGGCTTTGGGATGAGCTCCTAGTGAGGAACTGCACACACACCCTGGTTCTTTCGAGAAAACTCACTCTTCCTCCATTGCCTCCTAGGGAACTCCTACGGTGATTACAAAACAGGGAGCAGGACTTGGTTTCAGGCAGGTCTGAGCACGCAGCTCTCCGGACTGCCAACGGGACAGATTTTGCTTTTCTCGTCCAGCCCCCTTTTCACGGTTGCCACACAGCTCATGTAGCTGAAGTCCCCGGGCGGCCAAAAGAGACCCATGTCACATACTGTACCCATTCGCTGAAAGCACTTTGGAAAGCCAGGTTTCCTCCGGCAGTGAATTGCGCGAGCCAGTGTACGCCTTCGTTTCTCCTAGGTCATGGTACATCTTGCAACGGCCTAGCAGTCTTTGAAGGACGACGGCCTATTTCTCCCTCGAGAGGTGAAGTCCGGGTGCTGCTTCAGGGAGCAAGAGGTCAAGTATGGATTCCGAGAACTCGTGTAAGCACGGTGTTTTTCCAAAAGCAGCTCAGGGTTACAAAAGGAGGCCACCTCGCATTGCCCAGAAGCCCCGTTACAAACGTGTTCTTCAGGCATCCTCTAAGCTCTCCAAGTCGAGCTCTCCGATGGAGGAAAAACGTTGTTGCCCAGCCTCCTGCATACAAAACAGTAGAGTCCAAAGACCCTTGTGGCTGGGTGTTGCTCAGCAGGCTCAGATGCCACTTCTGCTCCACAGTGACCTTCCTCGGAATACGGTGCAGACGCTCGCATCGCATCCTCATCCTTACAGAGTCTTGAAAGGCACACCAGCATTTACAGCAGTTCAGTCGGGAAGGCCTCTTTGAAACTGCTGACTGCGACTGTGCTGGTGGAAAGAAACACTGCACCTTACCTTGAGTCTGGCGCTCGTCTGAATTATGCCCTAGACAACGTCCTCTGCTGGATGTACTCCTAGCAAGCAATTGCCAGCATTCCGTTTCACTGGGCAAAGTCTCCGTTCCTCCCTGGGTATTCTCGCAGGGTTGAGAAGGTTGGCGACCGCAGGGCTTTTCATTAAGCACTCATCATGGAAAACACGGACCTTCCTTGCAACACGCGGGCAAGTTTCCTTCCCACTGGCCAAGAAGGCTTTGGGATGAGAACCTAGCAAGGAACTGCACGCACTCTGGTTCGTTCAAGAAAATTCACTCTGCCTCAGGTTGCCTCTCAGGGTAATCCAGGGGTGAATAGAAGACGGGCAACAGGACTGTTTCTCAGGCAGCTCTGAGGACGCAGCTCTCCGGTTGGTCACTGGGGCAAATTGTGCCCTTCCCGTCCCCCTCCACTTTCACGGTTGACACCTAGCTCGTGTACCTGAAGTTCACAAGCAGGCCACATAGACACATGCCACACACATGGGCCCTTCCATGACAACACTTTGGCTAGCAGGAGTCCTCCTGAGCTGAATGGCGTGAGCCGGTGAACGCCTTAGTGTCGCCTACCTCACCGTGGATCTTGCAAAGGCCTAACAGTCTTCAAAGGCTGAGAGCACATGTCTCCAGCTGGATCTGAAGTCGACGTGCTGCTTGCGAGGGGAAGACGTCAGCTAGGAATTCTGAGAACCCTTGCCATGGCGGTGTTGGTTCCAGTGCAGCTCAGGTTTACCAACTGGGGTCCCCTTGCCTTGCACAGCAGACCAGGGAGAAAACTCTTCCTGAGGATTCTTCCAAGCTGTGGCTATCTGGCTCTCCGACGGAAGACACACATTGCTGCCTGGCCTTCGGCACACCAACAGCAGCGCCCAAAGACCATCATGAGGCATGAGGTTGCTCAGAAGGCACAGACGACACTTTCGGTACACAGTGATTTTCCTCGGAAAAGGGTGCAGTCGCGAGCGTCCTCAGATATGTAAAAGGCACACCAGCATTACAGCACTTCAGTGGTGAAAGCCTCGGGTCTACTTGTGACCACCAAGTTTGCTGATGGAAACACTGCCCCTTATGTTGAGTATGCCACTCAGCCGACCTTCTCCTTAGCTGAAGTAGTCTGCTGCATGACCTCCTGGCAAGGAGTGGCAGGCACACTGTTTCTTTCGAGAACACGCACTCTTCCTCCCGAGGAATTCCTGCAGGGTGCCCAAGATGGGCGCCCGCCCGCCTCTGCCCCCGTGCTTTTCCTTCAGTTTCCTGGCCCCAAGCCTCCTGTTCCAAAGGGGCCAAACATGCTTTAGCCCTCAGGATCCGGTTTCTACGTGCAAACCCAGCCTGTGGAGCAGCCCCTTCTGCTCAGCTACAAGAGAGCCATGCGACACACCAGGCGCTCCTGTGAGGAGCCTTTTGTAAGCAGAGGTTCTCTGCAAGGTGACGTGCCTAGCCAAGACAGCGCTTCAGTCAGGCGTTGTCGACCCTGGAACTTTCAATCTCCCAGCAGTGCTTCGGGAAAAGTGTCCATCATTTTAGGCTGGTTGTAAAGTTACATTTCTGCTGGAGGTGAAGGGTCGTCAGCTTTGAGTTCGTAGAATCCATGTAACTCGCCGGGTATGATTCAGTGCAGCTAATAGCTAAGCCGGGAGTCTGACAGGCATTGCACGTGACACCGTTGCCCCACTCTGGTACCAAGACTGCTTTCCAGAGTTGGAGGTCTGGCTCTCCGCCGGAGCAAGCCGTGTGTTGCCCTGCCCTCTGCATGCGCAGAATGGAGGCCAAACACCCAATTGGCTGCATGTTACTACTCTGAAGCCGCAGTTGACACTTTGGCTACAACGTGTTCTTCCTTGACCTGGGTCCAGGCGTGAGAGAGCCTGCAGTCCTGAGAGGCCTACCAGTGTTAAGGCAGTACCTTCACTAAGGCTTCTCAGAAAGATCTGCACTGCAACACTTTTCATGGCACACGCGGACCTTCCTTTGGCGGCATGGGGGCAGGTTTCCTAACCACTAGCCAAGAAGGCTTTGGGATGAGCTCCTAGTGAGGAACTGCACACACACCCTGGTTCTTTCGAGAAAACTCACTCTTCCTCCATTGCCTCCTAGGGAACTCCTACGGTGATTACAAAACAGGGAGCAGGACTTGGTTTCAGGCAGGTCTGAGCACGCAGCTCTCCGGACTGCCAACGGGACAGATTTTGCTTTTCTCGTCCAGCCCCCTTTTCACGGTTGCCACACAGCTCATGTAGCTGAAGTCCCCGGGCGGCCAAAAGAGACCCATGTCACATACTGTACCCATTCGCTGAAAGCACTTTGGAAAGCCAGGTTTCCTCCGGCAGTGAATTGCGCGAGCCAGTGTACGCCTTCGTTTCTCCTAGGTCATGGTACATCTTGCAACGGCCTAGCAGTCTTTGAAGGACGACGGCCTATTTCTCCCTCGAGAGGTGAAGTCCGGGTGCTGCTTCAGGGAGCAAGAGGTCAAGTATGGATTCCGAGAACTCGTGTAAGCACGGTGTTTTTCCAAAAGCAGCTCAGGGTTACAAAAGGAGGCCACCTCGCATTGCCCAGAAGCCCCGTTACAAACGTGTTCTTCAGGCATCCTCTAAGCTCTCCAAGTCGAGCTCTCCGATGGAGGAAAAACGTTGTTGCCCAGCCTCCTGCATACAAAACAGTAGAGTCCAAAGACCCTTGTGGCTGGGTGTTGCTCAGCAGGCTCAGATGCCACTTCTGCTCCACAGTGACCTTCCTCGGAATACGGTGCAGACGCTCGCATCGCATCCTCATCCTTACAGAGTCTTGAAAGGCACACCAGCATTTACAGCAGTTCAGTCGGGAAGGCCTCTTTGAAACTGCTGACTGCGACTGTGCTGGTGGAAAGAAACACTGCACCTTACCTTGAGTCTGGCGCTCGTCTGAATTATGCCCTAGACAACGTCCTCTGCTGGATGTACTCCTAGCAAGCAATTGCCAGCATTCCGTTTCACTGGGCAAAGTCTCCGTTCCTCCCTGGGTATTCTCGCAGGGTTGAGAAGGTTGGCGACCGCAGGGCTTTTCATTAAGCACTCATCATGGAAAACACGGACCTTCCTTGCAACACGCGGGCAAGTTTCCTTCCCACTGGCCAAGAAGGCTTTGGGATGAGAACCTAGCAAGGAACTGCACGCACTCTGGTTCGTTCAAGAAAATTCACTCTGCCTCAGGTTGCCTCTCAGGGTAATCCAGGGGTGAATAGAAGACGGGCAACAGGACTGTTTCTCAGGCAGCTCTGAGGACGCAGCTCTCCGGTTGGTCACTGGGGCAAATTGTGCCCTTCCCGTCCCCCTCCACTTTCACGGTTGACACCTAGCTCGTGTACCTGAAGTTCACAAGCAGGCCACATAGACACATGCCACACACATGGGCCCTTCCATGACAACACTTTGGCTAGCAGGAGTCCTCCTGAGCTGAATGGCGTGAGCCGGTGAACGCCTTAGTGTCGCCTACCTCACCGTGGATCTTGCAAAGGCCTAACAGTCTTCAAAGGCTGAGAGCACATGTCTCCAGCTGGATCTGAAGTCGACGTGCTGCTTGCGAGGGGAAGACGTCAGCTAGGAATTCTGAGAACCCTTGCCATGGCGGTGTTGGTTCCAGTGCAGCTCAGGTTTACCAACTGGGGTCCCCTTGCCTTGCACAGCAGACCAGGGAGAAAACTCTTCCTGAGGATTCTTCCAAGCTGTGGCTATCTGGCTCTCCGACGGAAGACACACATTGCTGCCTGGCCTTCGGCACACCAACAGCAGCGCCCAAAGACCATCATGAGGCATGAGGTTGCTCAGAAGGCACAGACGACACTTTCGGTACACAGTGATTTTCCTCGGAAAAGGGTGCAGTCGCGAGCGTCCTCAGATATGTAAAAGGCACACCAGCATTACAGCACTTCAGTGGTGAAAGCCTCGGGTCTACTTGTGACCACCAAGTTTGCTGATGGAAACACTGCCCCTTATGTTGAGTATGCCACTCAGCCGACCTTCTCCTTAGCTGAAGTAGTCTGCTGCATGACCTCCTGGCAAGGAGTGGCAGGCACACTGTTTCTTTCGAGAACACGCACTCTTCCTCCCGAGGAATTCCTGCAGGGTGCCCAAGATGGGCGCCCGCCCGCCTCTGCCCCCGTGCTTTTCCTTCAGTTTCCTGGCCCCAAGCCTCCTGTTCCAAAGGGGCCAAACATGCTTTAGCCCTCAGGATCCGGTTTCTACGTGCAAACCCAGCCTGTGGAGCAGCCCCTTCTGCTCAGCTACAAGAGAGCCATGCGACACACCAGGCGCTCCTGTGAGGAGCCTTTTGTAAGCAGAGGTTCTCTGCAAGGTGACGTGCCTAGCCAAGACAGCGCTTCAGTCAGGCGTTGTCGACCCTGGAACTTTCAATCTCCCAGCAGTGCTTCGGGAAAAGTGTCCATCATTTTAGGCTGGTTGTAAAGTTACATTTCTGCTGGAGGTGAAGGGTCGTCAGCTTTGAGTTCGTAGAATCCATGTAACTCGCCGGGTATGATTCAGTGCAGCTAATAGCTAAGCCGGGAGTCTGACAGGCATTGCACGTGACACCGTTGCCCCACTCTGGTACCAAGACTGCTTTCCAGAGTTGGAGGTCTGGCTCTCCGCCGGAGCAAGCCGTGTGTTGCCCTGCCCTCTGCATGCGCAGAATGGAGGCCAAACACCCAATTGGCTGCATGTTACTACTCTGAAGCCGCAGTTGACACTTTGGCTACAACGTGTTCTTCCTTGACCTGGGTCCAGGCGTGAGAGAGCCTGCAGTCCTGAGAGGCCTACCAGTGTTAAGGCAGTACCTTCACTAAGGCTTCTCAGAAAGATCTGCACTGCAACACTTTTCATGGCACACGCGGACCTTCCTTTGGCGGCATGGGGGCAGGTTTCCTAACCACTAGCCAAGAAGGCTTTGGGATGAGCTCCTAGTGAGGAACTGCACACACACCCTGGTTCTTTCGAGAAAACTCACTCTTCCTCCATTGCCTCCTAGGGAACTCCTACGGTGATTACAAAACAGGGAGCAGGACTTGGTTTCAGGCAGGTCTGAGCACGCAGCTCTCCGGACTGCCAACGGGACAGATTTTGCTTTTCTCGTCCAGCCCCCTTTTCACGGTTGCCACACAGCTCATGTAGCTGAAGTCCCCGGGCAGCCAAAAGAGACCCATGTCACATACTGTACCCATTCGCTGAAAGCACTTTGGAAAGCCAGGTTTCCTCCGGCAGGGAATTGCGCGAGCCAGTGTACGCCTTCGTTTCTCCTAGGTCATGGTACATCTTGCAACGGCCTAGCAGTCTTTGAAGGACGACGGCCTATTTCTCCCTCGAGAGGTGAAGTCCGGGTGCTGCTTCAGGGAGCAAGAGGTCAAGTATGGATTCCGAGAACTCGTGTAAGCACGGTGTTTTTCCAAAAGCAGCTCAGGGTTACAAAAGGAGGCCACCTCGCATTGCCCAGAAGCCCCGTTACAAACGTGTTCTTCAGGCATCCTCTAAGCTCTCCAAGTCGAGCTCTCCGATGGAGGAAAAACGTTGTTGCCCAGCCTCCTGCATACAAAACAGTAGAGTCCAAAGACCCTTGTGGCTGGGTGTTGCTCAGCAGGCTCAGATGCCACTTCTGCTCCACAGTGACCTTCCTCGGAATACGGTGCAGACGCTCGCATCGCATCCTCATCCTTACAGAGTCTTGAAAGGCACACCAGCATTTACAGCAGTTCAGTCGGGAAGGCCTCTTTGAAACTGCTGACTGCGACTGTGCTGGTGGAAAGAAACACTGCACCTTACCTTGAGTCTGGCGCTCGTCTGAATTATGCCCTAGACAACGTCCTCTGCTGGATGTACTCCTAGCAAGCAATTGCCAGCATTCCGTTTCACTGGGCAAAGTCTCCGTTCCTCCCTGGGTATTCTCGCAGGGTTGAGAAGGTTGGCAACCGCAGGGCTTTTCATTAAGCACTCATCATGGAAAACACGGACCTTCCTTGCAACACGCGGGCAA
Organism: Balaenoptera borealis; assembly: GCF_965194805.1. Lineage (NCBI taxonomy): Eukaryota > Metazoa > Chordata > Mammalia > Artiodactyla > Balaenopteridae > Balaenoptera > Balaenoptera borealis. Next base: position 2,578 of record NW_028121765.1, on the reverse strand, counting down.
GTTTCCTTCCCACTGGCCAAGAAGGCTTTGGGATGAGAACCTAGCAAGGAACTGCACGCACTCTGGTTCGTTCAAGAAAATTCACTCTGCCTCAGGTTGCCTCTCAGGGTAATCCAGGGGTGAATAGAAGACGGGCAACAGGACTGTTTCTCAGGCAGCTCTGAGGACGCAGCTCTCCGGTTGGTCACTGGGGCAAATTGTGCCCTTCCCGTCCCCCTCCACTTTCACGGTTGACACCTAGCTCATGTACCTGAAGTTCACAAGCAGGCCACATAGACACATGCCACACACATGGGCCCTTCCATGACAACACTTTGGCTAGCAGGAGTCCTCCTGAGCTGAATGGCGTGAGCCGGTGAACGCCTTAGTGTCGCCTACCTCACCGTGGATCTTGCAAAGGCCTAACAGTCTTCAAAGGCTGAGAGCACATGTCTCCAGCTGGATCTGAAGTCGACGTGCTGCTTGCGAGGGGAAGACGTCAGCTAGGAATTCTGAGAACCCTTGCCATGGCGGTGTTGGTTCCAGTGCAGCTCAGGTTTACCAACTGGGGTCCCCTTGCATTGCACAGCAGACCAGGGAGAAAACTCTTCCTGAGGATTCTTCCAAGCTGTGGCTATCTGGCTCCCCGACGGAAGAAACACATTGCTGCCTGGCTTTCGGCACACCAACAGCAGCGCCCAAAGACCATCATGAGGCATGAGGTTGCTCAGAAGGCACAGACGACACTTTCGGTACACAGTGATTTTCCTCGGAAAAGGGTGCAGTCGCGAGCGTCCTCAGATATGTAAAAGGCACACCAGCATTACAGCACTTCAGTGGTGAAAGCCTCGGGTCTACTTGTGACCACCAAGTTTGCTGATGGAAACACTGCCCCTTATGTTGAGTATGCCACTCAGCCGACCTTCTCCTTAGCTGAAGTAGTCTGCTGCATGACCTCCTGGCAAGGAGTGGCAGGCACACTGTTTCTTTCGAGAACACTCACTCTTCCTCCCGAGGAATTCCTGCAGGGTGCCCAAGATGGGCGCCCGCCCGCCTCTGCCCCCGTGCTTTTCCTTCAGTTTCCTGGCCCCAAGCCTCCTGTTCCAAAGGGGCCAAACATGCTTTAGCCCTCAGGATCCGGTTTCTACGTGCAAACCCAGCCTGTGGAGCAGCCCCTTCTGCTCAGCTACAAGAGAGCCATGCGACACACCAGGCGCTCCTGTGAGGAGCCTTTTGTAAGCAGAGGTTCTCTGCAAGGTGACGTGCCTAGCCAAGACAGCGCTTCAGTCAGGCGTTGTCGACCCTGGAACTTTCAATCTCCCAGCAGTGCTTCGGGAAAAGTGTCCATCATTTTAGGCTGGTTGTAAAGTTACATTTCTGCTGGAGGTGAAGGGTCGTCAGCTTTGAGTTCGTAGAATCCATGTAACTCGCCGGGTATGATTCAGTGCAGCTAATAGCTAAGCCGGGAGTCTGACAGGCATTGCACGTGACACCGTTGCCCCACTCTGGTACCAAGACTGCTTTCCAGAGTTGGAGGTCTGGCTCTCCGCCGGAGCAAGCCGTGTGTTGCCCTGCCCTCTGCATGCGCAGAATGGAGGCCAAACACCCAATTGGCTGCATGTTACTACTCTGAAGCCGCAGTTGACACTTTGGCTACAACGTGTTCTTCCTTGACCTGGGTCCAGGCGTGAGAGAGCCTGCAGTCCTGAGAGGCCTACCAGTGTTAAGGCAGTACCTTCACTAAGGCTTCTCAGAAAGATCTGCACTGCAACACTTTTCATGGCACACGCGGACCTTCCTTTGGCGGCATGGGGGCAGGTTTCCTAACCACTAGCCAAGAAGGCTTTGGGATGAGCTCCTAGTGAGGAACTGCACACACACCCTGGTTCTTTCGAGAAAACTCACTCTTCCTCCATTGCCTCCTAGGGAACTCCTACGGTGATTACAAAACAGGGAGCAGGACTTGGTTTCAGGCAGGTCTGAGCACGCAGCTCTCCGGACTGCCAACGGGACAGATTTTGCTTTTCTCGTCCAGCCCCCTTTTCACGGTTGCCACACAGCTCATGTAGCTGAAGTCCCCGGGCGGCCAAAAGAGACCCATGTCACATACTGTACCCATTCGCTGAAAGCACTTTGGAAAGCCAGGTTTCCTCCGGCAGTGAATTGCGCGAGCCAGTGTACGCCTTCGTTTCTCCTAGGTCATGGTACATCTTGCAACGGCCTAGCAGTCTTTGAAGGACGACGGCCTATTTCTCCCTCGAGAGGTGAAGTCCGGGTGCTGCTTCAGGGAGCAAGAGGTCAAGTATGGATTCCGAGAACTCGTGTAAGCACGGTGTTTTTCCAAAAGCAGCTCAGGGTTACAAAAGGAGGCCACCTTGCATTGCCCAGAAGCCCCGTTACAAACGTGTTCTTCAGGCATCCTCTAAGCTCTCCAAGTCGAGCTCTCCGATGGAGGAAAAACGTTGTTGCCCAGCCTCCTGCATACAAAACAGTAGAGTCCAAAGACCCTTGTGGCTGGGTGTTGCTCAGCAGGCTCAGATGCCACTTCTGCTCCACAGTGACCTTCCTCGGAATACGGTGCAGACGCTCGCATCGCATC
>NW_028121766.1:0-31951 GCF_965194805.1 Balaenoptera borealis | reverse complement strand
GTCAAGGGTAGCCTAGGGTTAGGGTTAGGCTTAGGGTTAGGGTTAGGGTACGGCTTGGGGTATGGGTTCGGGGAGGTGTTCGTGTACGGCGTAGGGTATGGGTTAGGGTTAGGGTTTGGGTTAGTGTTAGGGTTAGGGCTCGGTTTAGGGTACGGGTTAGGATTAGGGTACGTGTTAGGGTTAGGGTAGGGGTTAGGGTTAGGTTACGCGTTAGGGCTAGGGTAGTTAGTAAACCTATCCCACTCTCTAGCTCCCCCTTAGCACGTAAAGGAATATTATTTGGGGGTCCAGCCATGGAGAAGAGTTTAGACACTAGGATAAGATAAGGAACACACCCATTATAAAGAAATCACTTTAGGATTCTCTTTTTAAGCTGTTCCTTAAAACACTACTGCTTAGGAAATCAATTGGAGGCAGAAGCAGTGAAGGGTAGCCTAGGGTTAGGGTTAGGCTTAGGGTTAGGTTTAGGGTATGGCTTAGGGTACGGGTTCGGGGAGGGGTGCGGGTACGGCGTAGGGTATGGGTTAGGGTTAGGGTTAGGGTTAGTGTTAGGGTTAGGGCTCGGTTTAGGGTACAGGTTAGGATTAGGGTACGTGTTAGGGTTAGGGTAGGGGTTAGGGTTAGGGTACGCGTTAGGGTTAGGGTAGTTATTAAACCTATCCCACTCTCTAGATACCCCTTAGCACGTAAGGGAATATTATTTGGGGGTGCAGCCATGGAGAAGAGTTTAGACACTAGGATAAGATAAGGAACACACCCATTATAAAGAAATCACATTAGGATTCTCTTTTTAAGCTGTTCCTTAAAACAGTAGTGCTTAGGAAATCTATTGGAGGCAGAAGCAGTCAAGGGTAGCCTAGGGTTAGGGTTAGGCTTAGGGTTAGGCTTAGGGTACGGCTTAGGTTACGGGTTCGGGGAGGGGTGCGGGTACGGCGTAGGGTATGGGTTAGGGTTAGGGTTAGGGTTAGTGTTAGGGTTAGGGCTCGGTTTAGGGTACGGGTTAGGATTAGGGTACGTGTTAGGGTTAGGGTAGGGGTTAGGGTTAGGGTACGCGTTAGGGTTAGGGTAGTTATTAAACCTATCCCACTCTCTAGATACCCCTTAGCACGTAAAGGAATATTATTTGAGGGTCCAGCCATGGAGAAGAGTTTAGACACTAGGATAAGATAAGGAACACACCCATTATAAAGAAATCACATTAGGATTCTCTTTTTAAGCTGTTCCTTAAAACACTAGTGCTTAGGAAATCTATAAAAGGCAGAAGCAGTCAAGGGTAGCCTAGGGTTAGGGTTAGGCTTAGGGTACGGCTTAGGGTATGGGTTCGGGGAGGGTTTCGGGTACGGCGTAGGGTATGGGTTAGGGTTAGGGTTAGGGTTAGTGTTAGGGTTAGGGCTCGGTTTAGGGTACGGTTAGGATTAGGGTACGTGTTAGGTTTAGGGTAGGGGTTAGGGTTAGTGTACGCGTTAGGGTTAGGGTAGTTAGTAAACCTATCCCACTCTCTAGATACCCCTTAGCACGTAAAGGAATATTATTTGGGGTTCCAGCAATGGAGAAGAATTTAGACACTAGGATAAGATAAGGAACACACCCATTATAAAGAAATCACATTAGGATTCTCTTTTTAAGCTGTTGCTTAAAACACTAGTGCTTAGGAAATCTATTGGAGGCAGAAGCAGTCAAGGGTAGCCTAGGGTTAGTGTTAGGCTTAGGGTTAGGCTTAGGGTACGGCTTAGGGTACGGGTTTGGGGAGGGGTTCAGGTACGGCGTAGGGTATGGGTTAGGGTTAGGGTTAGTGTTAGTGTTAGGGTTAGGGCTCGGTTTAGGGTACGGGTTAGGATTAGGGTACGTGTTAGTGTTAGGGTAGGGGTTAGGGTTAGAGTACGCATTAGGGTTAGGGTAGTTATTAAACCTATCCCACTCTCTAGATACCCCTTAGCACGTAAGGCAATATTATTTGGGGGTGCAGCCATGTAGAAGAGTTTAGACACTAGGATAAGATAAGGAACAGACCCATTATAAAGAAATCACATTAGGATTCTCTTTTTAAGCTGTTCCTTAAAACACTAGTGCTTAGGAAATCTATTGGAGGCAGAAGCAGTCAAGGGTAGCCTAGGGTAAGGTTAGGCTTAGGGTTAGGCTTAGGGTACGGCTTAGGGTACGGGTTCGGGAAGGGTTTCGGGTACGGCGTAGGGTATGGGTTAGGGTTAGGGTTAGTGTTAGGGTTAGGGCTCGGTTTACGGTACGGATTAGGATTAGGGTACGTGTTAGGGTTAGGGTAGGGGTTAGGGTTAGGGTACGCATTAGGGTTCGGGTAGTTATTAAACCTATCCCACTCTCTAGATACCCCTTAGCACGTAAAGGAATATTATTTGGGGGTCCAGCCATGGAGAAGAGTTTAGACACTAGGATAAGATAAGGAACACACCCATTATAAAGAAATCACTTTCAGATTCTCTTTTTAAGCTGTTCCTTAAAACACTACTGCTTAGGAAATCAATTGGAGGCAGAAGCAGTCAAGGGTAGCCTAGGGTTAGGGTTAGGCTTAGGGTTAGGTTTAGGGTATGTCTTAGGGTACGGGTTCGGGGAGGGGTGCGGGTACGGCGTAGGGTATGGGTTAGGGTTAGGGTTAGGGTTAGTGTTAGGGTTAGGGCTCGGTTTAGGGTACAGGTTAGGATTAGGGTACGTGTTAGGTTTAGGGTAGGGGTTAGGGTTAGGGTACGTGTTAGGGTTAGGGTAGTTATTAAACCTATCCCACTCTCTAGATACCCCTTAGCACGTAAAGGAATATTATTTGGGGGTCCAGCCATGGAGAAGAGTTTAGACACTAGGATAAGATAAGGAACACACCCATTATAAAGAAATCACATTAGGATTCTCTTTTTAAGCTGTTCCTTAAAACACTACTGCTTAGGAAATCAATTGGAGGCAGAAGCAGTCAAGGGTAGCCTAGAGTTATGGTTAGGCTTAGGGTTAGGCTTAGGGTACGGCTTAGGGTACGGGTTCGGGGAGGGTTTCGGGTATGGCGTAGGGTATGGGTTAGGGTTAGGGTTAGGGTTTGTGTTAGGGTTAGGGCTCGGTTTAGGGTACGGTTAGGATTAGGGTACGTGTTAGGTTTAGGGAAGGGGTTAGGGTTAGGGTACGCATTAGGGTTAGGGTCGTTAGTAAACCTATCCCACTCTCTAGATACCCCTTAGCACGTAAAGGAATATTATTTGGGGGTCCAGCCATGGAGAAGAGTTTAGACACTAGGATAAGATAAGGAACACACCCATTATAAAGAAATCACATTAGGATTCTCTTTTTAAGCTGTTGCTTAAAACACTAGTGCTTAGGAAATCTATTGGAGGCAGAAGCAGTCAAGGGTAGCCTAGGGTTAGGGTTAGGCTTAGGGTTAGGCTTAGGGTACGGCTTAGGTTACGGGTTCGGGGAGGGGTGCGGGTACGGCGTAGGGTATGGGTTAGGGTTAGGGTTAGGGTTAGTGTTAGGGTTAGGGCTCGGTTTAGGGTACGGGTTAGGATTAGGGTACGTGTTAGGGTTAGGGTAGGGGTTAGGGTTAGGGTACGCGTTAGGGTTAGGGTAGTTATTAAACCTATCCCACTCTCTAGATACCCCTTAGCACGTAAAGGAATATTATTTGAGGGCCCAGCCATGGAGAAGAGTTTAGACACTAGGATAAGATAAGGAACACACCCATTATAAAGAAATCACATTAGGATTCTCTTTTTAAGCTGTTCCTTAAAACACTAGTGCTTAGGAAATCTATAAGAGGCAGAAGCAGTCAAGGGTAGCCTAGGGTTAGGGTTAGGCTTAGGGTTAGGCTTAGGGTACGGCTTAGGGTACGGGTTCGGGGAGGGTTTCGGGTACGGCATAGGGTATGGGTTAGGGTTAGGTTTAGGGTTAGTGTTAGGGTTAGGGCTCGGTTTAGGGTACGGTTAGGATTAGGGTACGTGTTAGGTTTAGGGTAGGGGTTAGGGTTAGGGTACGCGTTAGGGTTAGGGTAGTTAGTAAACCTATCCCACTCTCTAGATACCCCTTAGCACGTAAAGTAATATTATTTGGGGTTCCAGCAATGGAGAAGAATTTAGACACTAGGATAAGATAAGGAACACACCCATTATAAAGAAATCACATTAGGATTCTCTTTTTAAGCTGTTGCTTAAAACACTAGTGCTTAGGAAATCTATTGGAGGCAGAAGCAGTCAAGGGTAGCCTAGGGTTAGTGTTAGGCTTAGGGTTAGGCTTAGGGTACGGCTTAGGGTACGGGTTTGGGGAGGGGTTCAGGTACGGCGTAGGGTATGGGTTAGGGTTAGGGTTAGTGTTAGTGTTAGGGTTAGGGCTCGGTTTAGGGTACGGGTTAGGATTAGGGTACGTGTTAGTGTTAGGGTAGGGGTTAGGGTTAGAGTACGCATTAGGGTTAGGGTAGTTATTAAACCTATCCCACTCTCTAGATACCCCTTAGCACGTAAGGCAATATTATTTGGGGGTGCAGCCATGTAGAAGAGTTTAGACACTAGGATAAGATAAGGAACACACCCATTATAAAGAAATCACATTAGGATTCTCTTTTTAAGCTGTTCCTTAAAACACTAGTGCTTAGGAAATCTATTGGAGGCAGAAGCAGTCAAGGGTAGCATAGGGTAAGGTTAGGCTTAGGGTTAGGCTTAGGGTACGGCTTAGGGTACGGGTTCGGGGAGGGTTTCGGGTACGGCGTAGGGTATGGGTTAGGGTTAGGGTTAGGGTTAGGGCTCGGTTTAGGGTACGGGTTAGGATTAGGGTACGTGTTAGGGTTAGGGTAGGGGTTAGGGTTAGGGTACGCATTAGGGTTAGGGTAGTTATTAAACCTATCCCACTCTCTAGATACCCCTTAGCACGTAAAGGAATATTATTTGGGGGTCCAGCCATGGAGAAGAGTTTAGACACTAGGATAAGATAAGGAACACACCCATTATAAAGAAATCACATTAGGATTCTCTTTTTAAGCTGTTGCTTAAAACACTAGTGCTTAGGAAATCTATTGGAGGCAGAAGCAGTCAAGGGTAGCCTAGGGTTAGGGTTAGGCTTAGGGTTAGGGTTAGGGTACGGCTTGGGGTATGGGTTCGGGGAGGTGTTCGTGTACGGCGTAGGGTATGGGTTAGGGTTAGGGTTTGGGTTAGTGTTAGGGTTAGGGCTCGGTTTAGGGTACGGGTTAGGATTAGGGTACGTGTTAGGGTTAGGGTAGGGGTTAGGGTTAGGTTACGCGTTAGGGCTAGGGTAGTTAGTAAACCTATCCCACTCTCTAGCTCCCCCTTAGCACGTAAAGGAATATTATTTGGGGGTCCAGCCATGGAGAAGAGTTTAGACACTAGGATAAGATAAGGAACACACCCATTATAAAGAAATCACATTAGGATTCTCTTTTTAAGCTGTTCCTTAAAACACTACTGCTTAGGAAATCAATTGGAGGCAGAAGCAGTCAAGGGTAGCCTAGGGTTAGGGTTAGGCTTAGGGTTAGGTTTAGGGTATGTCTTAGGGTACGGGTTCGGGGAGGGGTGCGGGTACGGCGTAGGGTATGGGTTAGGGTTAGGGTTAGGGTTAGTGTTAGGGTTAGGGCTCGGTTTAGGGTACAGGTTAGGATTAGGGTACGTGTTAGGTTTAGGGTAGGGGTTAGGGTTAGGGTACGCATTAGGGTTAGGGTCGTTAGTAAACCTATCCCACTCTCTAGATACCCTTTAGCACGTAAGGAATATTATTTGGGGGTCCAGCCATGGAGAAGAGTTTAGACACTAGGATAAGATAAGGAACACACCCATTATAAAGAAATCACATTAGGATTCTCTTTTTAAGCTGTTGCTTAAAACACTAGTGCTTAGGAAATCTATTGGAGGCAGAAGCAGTAAAGGGTAGCCTAGGGTTAGTGTTAGGCTTAGGGTTAGGCTTAGGGTATGGCTTAGGGTACGGGTTCGGGGAGGGTTTCGGGTACGGCGTAGGGTATGGGTTAGGGTTAGGGTTAGGGTTAGTGTTAGGGTTAGGGCTCGGTTTAGGGTACGGGTTAGGATTAGGGTACGTGTTAGGGTTAGGGTAGGGGTTAGGGTTAGGGTACGCGTTAGGGTTAGGGTAGTTATTAAACCTATCCCACTCTCTAGATACCCCTTAGCACGTAAAGGAATATTATTTGGGGGTCCAGCCATGGAGAAGAGTTTAGACACTAGGATAAGATAAGGAACACACCCATTATAAAGAAATCACTTTAGGATTCTCTTTTTAAGCTGTTCTTAAAACACTAGTGCTTAGGAAATCAATTGGAGGCAGAAGCAGTCAAGGGTAGCCTAGGGTTAGGGTTAGGCTTAGGGTTAGGGTTAGGGTACGGCTTGGGGTATGGGTTCGGGGAGGTGTTCGTGTACGGCGTAGGGTATGGGTTAGGGTTAGGGTTTGGGTTAGTGTTAGGGTTAGGGCTCGGTTTAGGGTACGGGTTAGGATTAGGGTACGTGTTAGGGTTAGGGTAGGGGTTAGGTTTAGGTTACGCGTTAGGGCTAGGGTAGTTATTAAACCTATCCCACTCTCTAGCTCCCCCTTAGCACGTAAAGGAATATTATTTGGGGGTCCAGCCATGGAGAAGAGTTTAGACACTAGGATAAGATAAGGAACACACCCATTATAAAGAAATCACATTAGGATTCTCTTTTTAAGCTGTTTCTTAAAACACTACTGCTTAGGAAATCAATTGGAGGCAGAAGCAGTCAAGGGTAGCCTAGGGTTAGGGTTAGGCTTAGGGTTAGGCTTAGGGTACGGCTTAGGTTACGGGTTCGGGGAGGGGTGCGGGTACGGCGTAGGGTATGGGTTAGGGTTAGGGTTAGTGTTAGGGTTAGGGCTCGGTTTAGGGTACGGGTTAGGATTAGGGTAGGTGTTAGGGTTAGGGTAGGGGTTAGGGTTAGGGTACGCGTTAGGGTTAGGGTAGTTATTAAACCTATCCCACTCTCTAGATACCCCTTAGCACGTAAAGGAATATTATTTGAGGGTCCAGCCATGGAGAAGAGTTTAGACACTAGGATAAGATAAGGAACACACCCATTATAAAGAAATCACATTAGGATTCTCTTTTTAAGCTGTTGCTTAAAACACTAGTGCTTAGGAAATCTATTGGAGGCAGAAGCAGTCAAGGGTAGCCTAGGGTTAGTGTTAGGCTTAGGGTTAGGCTTAGGGTACGGCTTAGGGTACGGGTTTGGGGAGGGGTTCAGGTACGGCGTAGGGTATGGGTTAGGGTTAGGGTTAGTGTTAGTGTTAGGGTTAGGGCTCGGTTTAGGGTACGGGTTAGGATTAGGGTACGTGTTAGTGTTAGGGTAGGGGTTAGGGTTAGAGTACGCATTAGGGTTAGGGTAGTTATTAAACCTATCCCACTCTCTAGATACCCCTTAGCACGTAAGGCAATATTATTTGGGGGTGCAGCCATGGAGAAGAGTTTAGACACTAGGATAAGATAAGGAACACACCCATTATAAAGAAATCACATTAGGATTCTCTTTTTAAGCTGTTCCTTAAAACACTAGTGCTTAGGAAATCTATTGGAGGCAGAAGCAGTCAAGGGTAGCCTAGGGTTAGGGTTAGGCTTAGGGTTCGGCTGAGGGTACGGCTTAGGGTACGGGTTCGGGGAGGGGTGCGGGTACGGCGTAGGGTATGGGTTAGGGTTAGGGTTAGGGTTAGTGTTAGGGTTAGGGCTCGGTTTAGGGTACGGGTTAGGATTAGGGTACGTGTTAGGGTTAGGGTAGGGGTTAGGTTTAGGGTACGCGTTAGGGTTAGGGTAGTTGTTAAACCTATCCCACTCTCTAGATACCCCTTAGCACGTAAAGGAATATTATTTGGGGGTCCAGCCATGGAGAAGAGTTTAGACGCTAGGATAAGATAAGGAACACACCCATTATAAAGAAATCACTTTAGGATTCTCTTTTTAAGCTGTTCCTTAAAACACTAGTGCTTAGGAAATCTATTGGAGGCAGAAGCAGTCAAGGGTAGCCTAGGGTTAGGGTTAGGCTTAGGGTTAGGCTTAGGGTACGGCTTAGGGTACGGGTTCGGGGAGGGTTTCGGGTACGGCGTAGGGTATGGGTTAGGGTTAGGGTTAGGGTTTGTGTTAGGGTTAGGGCTCGGTTTAGGGTACGGTTAGGATTAGGGTACGTGTTAGGTTTAGGGTAGGGGTTAGGGTTAGGGTACGCATTAGGGTTAGGGTCGTTAGTAAACCTATCCCACTCTCTAGATACCCCTTAGCACGTAAGGAATATTATTTGGGGGTCCAGCCATGGAGAAGAGTTTAGACACTAGGATAAGATAAGGAACACACCCATTATAAAGAAATCACATTAGGATTCTCTTTTTAAGCTGTTGCTTAAAACACTAGTGCTTAGGAAATCTATTGGAGGCAGAAGCAGTAAAGGGTAGCCTAGGGTTAGTGTTAGGCTTAGGGTTAGGCTTAGGGTATGGCTTAGGGTACGGGTTCGGGGAGGGTTTCGGGTACGGCGTAGGGTATGGGTTAGGGTTAGGGTTAGGGTTAGTGTTAGGGTTAGGGCTCGGTTTAGGGTACGGGTTAGGATTAGGGTACGTGTTAGGGTTAGGGTAGGGGTTAGGGTTAGGGTACGCGTTAGGGTTAGGGTAGTTATTAAACCTATCCCACTCTCTAGATACCCCTTAGCACGTAAAGGAATATTATTTGGGGGTCCAGCCATGGAGAAGAGTTTAGACACTAGGATAAGATAAGGAACACACCCATTATAAAGAAATCACTTTAGGATTCTCTTTTTAAGCTGTTCTTAAAACACTAGTGCTTAGGAAATCAATTGGAGGCAGAAGCAGTCAAGGGTAGCCTAGGGTTAGGGTTAGGCTTAGGGTTAGGGTTAGGGTACGGCTTGGGGTATGGGTTCGGGGAGGTGTTCGTGTACGGCGTAGGGTATGGGTTAGGGTTAGGGTTTGGGTTAGTGTTAGGGTTAGGGCTCGGTTTAGGGTACGGGTTAGGATTAGGGTACGTGTTAGGGTTAGGGTAGGGGTTAGGGTTAGGTTACGCGTTAGGGCTAGGGTAGTTATTAAACCTATCCCACTCTCTAGCTCCCCCTTAGCACGTAAAGGAATATTATTTGGGGGTCCAGCCATGGAGAAGAGTTTAGACACTAGGATAAGATAAGGAACACACCCATTATAAAGAAATCACATTAGGATTCTCTTTTTAAGCTGTTTCTTAAAACACTACTGCTTAGGAAATCAATTGGAGGCAGAAGCAGTCAAGGGTAGCCTAGGGTTAGGGTTAGGCTTAGGGTTAGGCTTAGGGTACGGCTTAGGTTACGGGTTCGGGGAGGGGTGCGGGTACGGCGTAGGGTATGGGTTAGGGTTAGGGTTAGGGTTAGTGTTAGGGTTAGGGCTCGGTTTAGGGTACGGGTTAGGATTAGGGTAGGTGTTAGGGTTAGGGTAGGGGTTAGGGTTAGGGTACGCGTTAGGGTTAGGGTAGTTATTAAACCTATCCCACTCTCTAGATACCCCTTAGCACGTAAAGGAATATTATTTGAGGGTCCAGCCATGGAGAAGAGTTTAGACACTAGGATAAGATAAGGAACACACCCATTATAAAGAAATCACATTAGGATTCTCTTTTTAAGCTGTTGCTTAAAACACTAGTGCTTAGGAAATCTATTGGAGGCAGAAGCAGTCAAGGGTAGCCTAGGGTTAGTGTTAGGCTTAGGGTTAGGCTTAGGGTACGGCTTAGGGTACGGGTTTGGGGAGGGGTTCAGGTACGGCGTAGGGTATGGGTTAGGGTTAGGGTTAGTGTTAGTGTTAGGGTTAGGGCTCGGTTTAGGGTACGGGTTAGGATTAGGGTACGTGTTAGTGTTAGGGTAGGGGTTAGGGTTAGAGTACGCATTAGGGTTAGGGTAGTTATTAAACCTATCCCACTCTCTAGATACCCCTTAGCACGTAAGGCAATATTATTTGGGGGTGCAGCCATGGAGAAGAGTTTAGACACTAGGATAAGATAAGGAACACACCCATTATAAAGAAATCACATTAGGATTCTCTTTTTAAGCTGTTGCTTAAAACACTAGTGCTTAGGAAATCTATTGGAGGCAGAAGCAGTCAAGGGTAGCCTAGGGTTAGGGTTAGGCTTAGGGTTAGGGTTAGGGTACGGCTTGGGGTATGGGTTCGGGGAGGTGTTCGTGTACGGCGTAGGGTATGGGTTAGGGTTAGGGTTTGGGTTAGTGTTAGGGTTAGGGCTCGGTTTAGGGTACGGGTTAGGATTAGGGTACGTGTTAGGGTTAGGGTAGGGGTTAGGGTTAGGTTACGCGTTAGGGCTAGGGTAGTTAGTAAACCTATCCCACTCTCTAGCTCCCCCTTAGCACGTAAAGTAATATTATTTGGGGGTCCAGCCATGGAGAAGAGTTTAGACACTAGGATAAGATAAGGAACACACCCATTATAAAGAAATCACATTAGGATTCTCTTTTTAAGCTGTTCCTTAAAACACTACTGCTTAGGAAATCAATGGGAGGCAGAAGCAGTCAAGGGTAGCCTAGGGTTAGGGTTAGGCTTAGGGTTAGGCTTAGGGTACAGCTTAGGGTACGGGTTTGGGGAGGGGTTCGGGTACGGCGTAGGGTATGGGTTAGGGTTAGGGTTAGTGTTAGTGTTAGGGTTAGGGCTCGGTTTAGGGTACGGGTTAGGATTAGGGTACGTGTTAGTGTTAGGGTAGGGGTTAGGGTTAGAGTACGCATTAGGGTTAGGGTAGTTATTAAACCTATCCCACTCTCTAGATACCCCTTAGCACGTAAGGCAATATTATTTGGGGGTGCAGCCATGGAGAAGAGTTTAGACACTAGGATAAGATAAGGAACACACCCATTATAAAGAAATCACATTAGGATTCTCTTTTTAAGCTGTTCCTTAAAACACTAGTGCTTAGGAAATCTATTGGAGGCAGAAGCAGTCAAGGGTAGCCTAGGGTTAGGGTTAGGCTTAGGGTTCGGCTGAGGGTACGGCTTAGGGTACGGGTTCGGGGAGGGGTGCGGGTACGGCGTAGGGTATGGGTTAGGGTTAGGGTTAGGGTTAGTGTTAGGGTTAGGGCTCGGTTTAGGGTACGGGTTAGGATTAGGGTACGTGTTAGGGTTAGGGTAGGGGTTAGGGTTAGGGTACGCATTAGGGTTAGGGTCGTTAGTAAACCTATCCCACTCTCTAGATACCCCTTAGCACGTAAGGAATATTATTTGGGGGTCCAGCCATGGAGAAGAGTTTAGACACTAGGATAAGATAAGGAACACACCCATTATAAAGAAATCACATTAGGATTCTCTTTTTAAGCTGTTGCTTAAAACACTAGTGCTTAGGAAATCTATTGGAGGCAGAAGCAGTAAAGGGTAGCCTAGGGTTAGTGTTAGGCTTAGGGTTAGGCTTAGGGTATGGCTTAGGGTACGGGTTCGGGGAGGGTTTCGGGTACGGCGTAGGGTATGGGTTAGGGTTAGGGTTAGGGTTAGTGTTAGGGTTAGGGCTCGGTTTAGGGTACGGGTTAGGATTAGGGTACGTGTTAGGGTTAGGGTAGGGGTTAGGGTTAGGGTACGCGTTAGGGTTAGGGTAGTTATTAAACCTATCCCACTCTCTAGATACCCCTTAGCACGTAAAGGAATATTATTTGGGGGTCCAGCCATGGAGAAGAGTTTAGACACTAGGATAAGATAAGGAACACACCCATTATAAAGAAATCACTTTAGGATTCTCTTTTTAAGCTGTTCTTAAAACACTAGTGCTTAGGAAATCAATTGGAGGCAGAAGCAGTCAAGGGTAGCCTAGGGTTAGGGTTAGGCTTAGGGTTAGGGTTAGGGTACGGCTTGGGGTATGGGTTCGGGGAGGTGTTCGTGTACGGCGTAGGGTATGGGTTAGGGTTAGGGTTTGGGTTAGTGTTAGGGTTAGGGCTCGGTTTAGGGTACGGGTTAGGATTAGGGTACGTGTTAGGGTTAGGGTAGGGGTTAGGGTTAGGTTACGCGTTAGGGCTAGGGTAGTTATTAAACCTATCCCACTCTCTAGCTCCCCCTTAGCACGTAAAGGAATATTATTTGGGGGTCCAGCCATGGAGAAGAGTTTAGACACTAGGATAAGATAAGGAACACACCCATTATAAAGAAATCACATTAGGATTCCCTTTTTAAGCTGTTTCTTAAAACACTACTGCTTAGGAAATCAATTGGAGGCAGAAGCAGTCAAGGGTAGCCTAGGGTTAGGGTTAGGCTTAGGGTTAGGCTTAGGGTACGGCTTAGGTTACGGGTTCGGGGAGGGGTGCGGGTACGGCGTAGGGTATGGGTTAGGGTTAGGGTTAGGGTTAGTGTTAGGGTTAGGGCTCGGTTTAGGGTACGGGTTAGGATTAGGGTAGGTGTTAGGGTTAGGGTAGGGGTTAGGGTTAGGGTACGCGTTAGGGTTAGGGTAGTTATTAAACCTATCCCACTCTCTAGATACCCCTTAGCACGTAAAGGAATATTATTTGAGGGTCCAGCCATGGAGAAGAGTTTAGACACTAGGATAAGATAAGGAACACACCCATTATAAAGAAATCACATTAGGATTCTCTTTTTAAGCTGTTGCTTAAAACACTAGTGCTTAGGAAATCTATTGGAGGCAGAAGCAGTCAAGGGTAGCCTAGGGTTAGTGTTAGGCTTAGGGTTAGGCTTAGGGTACGGCTTAGGGTACGGGTTTGGGGAGGGGTTCAGGTACGGCGTAGGGTATGGGTTAGGGTTAGGGTTAGTGTTAGTGTTAGGGTTAGGGCTCGGTTTAGGGTACGGGTTAGGATTAGGGTACGTGTTAGTGTTAGGGTAGGGGTTAGGGTTAGAGTACGCATTAGGGTTAGGGTAGTTATTAAACCTATCCCACTCTCTAGATACCCCTTAGCACGTAAGGCAATATTATTTGGGGGTGCAGCCATGGAGAAGAGTTTAGACACTAGGATAAGATAAGGAACACACCCATTATAAAGAAATCACATTAGGATTCTCTTTTTAAGCTGTTCCTTAAAACACTAGTGCTTAGGAAATCTATTGGAGGCAGAAGCAGTCAAGGGTAGCCTAGGGTTAGGGTTAGGCTTAGGGTTAGGGTTAGGGTACGGCTTGGGGTATGGGTTCGGGGAGGTGTTCGTGTACGGCGTAGGGTATGGGTTAGGGTTAGGGTTTGGGTTAGTGTTAGGGTTAGGGCTCGGTTTAGGGTACGGGTTAGGATTAGGGTACGTGTTAGGGTTAGGGTAGGGGTTAGGGTTAGGTTACGCGTTAGGGCTAGGGTAGTTAGTAAACCTATCCCACTCTCTAGCTCCCCCTTAGCACGTAAAGGAATATTATTTGGGGGTCCAGCCATGGAGAAGAGTTTAGACACTAGGATAAGATAAGGAACACACCCATTATAAAGAAATCACTTTAGGATTCTCTTTTTAAGCTGTTCCTTAAAACACTACTGCTTAGGAAATCAATTGGAGGCAGAAGCAGTGAAGGGTAGCCTAGGGTTAGGGTTAGGCTTAGGGTTAGGTTTAGGGTATGGCTTAGGGTACGGGTTCGGGGAGGGGTGCGGGTACGGCGTAGGGTATGGGTTAGGGTTAGGGTTAGGGTTAGTGTTAGGGTTAGGGCTCGGTTTAGGGTACAGGTTAGGATTAGGGTACGTGTTAGGGTTAGGGTAGGGGTTAGGGTTAGGGTACGCGTTAGGGTTAGGGTAGTTATTAAACCTATCCCACTCTCTAGATACCCCTTAGCACGTAAGGGAATATTATTTGGGGGTGCAGCCATGGAGAAGAGTTTAGACACTAGGATAAGATAAGGAACACACCCATTATAAAGAAATCACATTAGGATTCTCTTTTTAAGCTGTTCCTTAAAACAGTAGTGCTTAGGAAATCTATTGGAGGCAGAAGCAGTCAAGGGTAGCCTAGGGTTAGGGTTAGGCTTAGGGTTAGGCTTAGGGTACGGCTTAGGTTACGGGTTCGGGGAGGGGTGCGGGTACGGCGTAGGGTATGGGTTAGGGTTAGGGTTAGGGTTAGTGTTAGGGTTAGGGCTCGGTTTAGGGTACGGGTTAGGATTAGGGTACGTGTTAGGGTTAGGGTAGGGGTTAGGGTTAGGGTACGCGTTAGGGTTAGGGTAGTTATTAAACCTATCCCACTCTCTAGATACCCCTTAGCACGTAAAGGAATATTATTTGAGGGTCCAGCCATGGAGAAGAGTTTAGACACTAGGATAAGATAAGGAACACACCCATTATAAAGAAATCACATTAGGATTCTCTTTTTAAGCTGTTCCTTAAAACACTAGTGCTTAGGAAATCTATAAAAGGCAGAAGCAGTCAAGGGTAGCCTAGGGTTAGGGTTAGGCTTAGGGTACGGCTTAGGGTATGGGTTCGGGGAGGGTTTCGGGTACGGCGTAGGGTATGGGTTAGGGTTAGGGTTAGGGTTAGTGTTAGGGTTAGGGCTCGGTTTAGGGTACGGTTAGGATTAGGGTACGTGTTAGGTTTAGGGTAGGGGTTAGGGTTAGTGTACGCGTTAGGGTTAGGGTAGTTAGTAAACCTATCCCACTCTCTAGATACCCCTTAGCACGTAAAGGAATATTATTTGGGGTTCCAGCAATGGAGAAGAATTTAGACACTAGGATAAGATAAGGAACACACCCATTATAAAGAAATCACATTAGGATTCTCTTTTTAAGCTGTTGCTTAAAACACTAGTGCTTAGGAAATCTATTGGAGGCAGAAGCAGTCAAGGGTAGCCTAGGGTTAGTGTTAGGCTTAGGGTTAGGCTTAGGGTACGGCTTAGGGTACGGGTTTGGGGAGGGGTTCAGGTACGGCGTAGGGTATGGGTTAGGGTTAGGGTTAGTGTTAGTGTTAGGGTTAGGGCTCGGTTTAGGGTACGGGTTAGGATTAGGGTACGTGTTAGTGTTAGGGTAGGGGTTAGGGTTAGAGTACGCATTAGGGTTAGGGTAGTTATTAAACCTATCCCACTCTCTAGATACCCCTTAGCACGTAAGGCAATATTATTTGGGGGTGCAGCCATGTAGAAGAGTTTAGACACTAGGATAAGATAAGGAACAGACCCATTATAAAGAAATCACATTAGGATTCTCTTTTTAAGCTGTTCCTTAAAACACTAGTGCTTAGGAAATCTATTGGAGGCAGAAGCAGTCAAGGGTAGCCTAGGGTAAGGTTAGGCTTAGGGTTAGGCTTAGGGTACGGCTTAGGGTACGGGTTCGGGAAGGGTTTCGGGTACGGCGTAGGGTATGGGTTAGGGTTAGGGTTAGTGTTAGGGTTAGGGCTCGGTTTACGGTACGGATTAGGATTAGGGTACGTGTTAGGGTTAGGGTAGGGGTTAGGGTTAGGGTACGCATTAGGGTTCGGGTAGTTATTAAACCTATCCCACTCTCTAGATACCCCTTAGCACGTAAAGGAATATTATTTGGGGGTCCAGCCATGGAGAAGAGTTTAGACACTAGGATAAGATAAGGAACACACCCATTATAAAGAAATCACTTTCAGATTCTCTTTTTAAGCTGTTCCTTAAAACACTACTGCTTAGGAAATCAATTGGAGGCAGAAGCAGTCAAGGGTAGCCTAGGGTTAGGGTTAGGCTTAGGGTTAGGTTTAGGGTATGTCTTAGGGTACGGGTTCGGGGAGGGGTGCGGGTACGGCGTAGGGTATGGGTTAGGGTTAGGGTTAGGGTTAGTGTTAGGGTTAGGGCTCGGTTTAGGGTACAGGTTAGGATTAGGGTACGTGTTAGGTTTAGGGTAGGGGTTAGGGTTAGGGTACGTGTTAGGGTTAGGGTAGTTATTAAACCTATCCCACTCTCTAGATACCCCTTAGCACGTAAAGGAATATTATTTGGGGGTCCAGCCATGGAGAAGAGTTTAGACACTAGGATAAGATAAGGAACACACCCATTATAAAGAAATCACATTAGGATTCTCTTTTTAAGCTGTTCCTTAAAACACTACTGCTTAGGAAATCAATTGGAGGCAGAAGCAGTCAAGGGTAGCCTAGAGTTATGGTTAGGCTTAGGGTTAGGCTTAGGGTACGGCTTAGGGTACGGGTTCGGGGAGGGTTTCGGGTATGGCGTAGGGTATGGGTTAGGGTTAGGGTTAGGGTTTGTGTTAGGGTTAGGGCTCGGTTTAGGGTACGGTTAGGATTAGGGTACGTGTTAGGTTTAGGGAAGGGGTTAGGGTTAGGGTACGCATTAGGGTTAGGGTCGTTAGTAAACCTATCCCACTCTCTAGATACCCCTTAGCACGTAAAGGAATATTATTTGGGGGTCCAGCCATGGAGAAGAGTTTAGACACTAGGATAAGATAAGGAACACACCCATTATAAAGAAATCACATTAGGATTCTCTTTTTAAGCTGTTGCTTAAAACACTAGTGCTTAGGAAATCTATTGGAGGCAGAAGCAGTCAAGGGTAGCCTAGGGTTAGGGTTAGGCTTAGGGTTAGGCTTAGGGTACGGCTTAGGTTACGGGTTCGGGGAGGGGTGCGGGTACGGCGTAGGGTATGGGTTAGGGTTAGGGTTAGGGTTAGTGTTAGGGTTAGGGCTCGGTTTAGGGTACGGGTTAGGATTAGGGTACGTGTTAGGGTTAGGGTAGGGGTTAGGGTTAGGGTACGCGTTAGGGTTAGGGTAGTTATTAAACCTATCCCACTCTCTAGATACCCCTTAGCACGTAAAGGAATATTATTTGAGGGCCCAGCCATGGAGAAGAGTTTAGACACTAGGATAAGATAAGGAACACACCCATTATAAAGAAATCACATTAGGATTCTCTTTTTAAGCTGTTCCTTAAAACACTAGTGCTTAGGAAATCTATAAGAGGCAGAAGCAGTCAAGGGTAGCCTAGGGTTAGGGTTAGGCTTAGGGTTAGGCTTAGGGTACGGCTTAGGGTACGGGTTCGGGGAGGGTTTCGGGTACGGCATAGGGTATGGGTTAGGGTTAGGTTTAGGGTTAGTGTTAGGGTTAGGGCTCGGTTTAGGGTACGGTTAGGATTAGGGTACGTGTTAGGTTTAGGGTAGGGGTTAGGGTTAGGGTACGCGTTAGGGTTAGGGTAGTTAGTAAACCTATCCCACTCTCTAGATACCCCTTAGCACGTAAAGGAATATTATTTGGGGTTCCAGCAATGGAGAAGAATTTAGACACTAGGATAAGATAAGGAACACACCCATTATAAAGAAATCACATTAGGATTCTCTTTTTAAGCTGTTGCTTAAAACACTAGTGCTTAGGAAATCTATTGGAGGCAGAAGCAGTCAAGGGTAGCCTAGGGTTAGTGTTAGGCTTAGGGTTAGGCTTAGGGTACGGCTTAGGGTACGGGTTTGGGGAGGGGTTCAGGTACGGCGTAGGGTATGGGTTAGGGTTAGGGTTAGTGTTAGTGTTAGGGTTAGGGCTCGGTTTAGGGTACGGGTTAGGATTAGGGTACGTGTTAGTGTTAGGGTAGGGGTTAGGGTTAGAGTACGCATTAGGGTTAGGGTAGTTATTAAACCTATCCCACTCTCTAGATACCCCTTAGCACGTAAGGCAATATTATTTGGGGGTGCAGCCATGTAGAAGAGTTTAGACACTAGGATAAGATAAGGAACACACCCATTATAAAGAAATCACATTAGGATTCTCTTTTTAAGCTGTTCCTTAAAACACTAGTGCTTAGGAAATCTATTGGAGGCAGAAGCAGTCAAGGGTAGCATAGGGTAAGGTTAGGCTTAGGGTTAGGCTTAGGGTACGGCTTAGGGTACGGGTTCGGGGAGGGTTTCGGGTACGGCGTAGGGTATGGGTTAGGGTTAGGGTTAGGGTTAGGGCTCGGTTTAGGGTACGGGTTAGGATTAGGGTACGTGTTAGGGTTAGGGTAGGGGTTAGGGTTAGGGTACGCATTAGGGTTAGGGTAGTTATTAAACCTATCCCACTCTCTAGATACCCCTTAGCACGTAAAGGAATATTATTTGGGGGTCCAGCCATGGAGAAGAGTTTAGACACTAGGATAAGATAAGGAACACACCCATTATAAAGAAATCACATTAGGATTCTCTTTTTAAGCTGTTGCTTAAAACACTAGTGCTTAGGAAATCTATTGGAGGCAGAAGCAGTCAAGGGTAGCCTAGGGTTAGGGTTAGGCTTAGGGTTAGGGTTAGGGTACGGCTTGGGGTATGGGTTCGGGGAGGTGTTCGTGTACGGCGTAGGGTATGGGTTAGGGTTAGGGTTTGGGTTAGTTTTAGGGTTAGGGCTCGGTTTAGGGTACGGGTTAGGATTAGGGTACGTGTTAGGGTTAGGGTAGGGGTTAGGGTTAGGTTACGCGTTAGGGCTAGGGTAGTTAGTAAACCTATCCCACTCTCTAGCTCCCCCTTAGCACGTAAAGGAATATTATTTGGGGGTCCAGCCATGGAGAAGAGTTTAGACACTAGGATAAGATAAGGAACACACCCATTATAAAGAAATCACATTAGGATTCTCTTTTTAAGCTGTTCCTTAAAACACTACTGCTTAGGAAATCAATTGGAGGCAGAAGCAGTCAAGGGTAGCCTAGGGTTAGGGTTAGGCTTAGGGTTAGGTTTAGGGTATGTCTTAGGGTACGGGTTCGGGGAGGGGTGCGGGTACGGCGTAGGGTATGGGTTAGGGTTAGGGTTAGGGTTAGTGTTAGGGTTAGGGCTCGGTTTAGGGTACAGGTTAGGATTAGGGTACGTGTTAGGTTTAGGGTAGGGGTTAGGGTTAGGGTACGCATTAGGGTTAGGGTCGTTAGTAAACCTATCCCACTCTCTAGATACCCTTTAGCACGTAAGGAATATTATTTGGGGGTCCAGCCATGGAGAAGAGTTTAGACACTAGGATAAGATAAGGAACACACCCATTATAAAGAAATCACATTAGGATTCTCTTTTTAAGCTGTTGCTTAAAACACTAGTGCTTAGGAAATCTATTGGAGGCAGAAGCAGTAAAGGGTAGCCTAGGGTTAGTGTTAGGCTTAGGGTTAGGCTTAGGGTATGGCTTAGGGTACGGGTTCGGGGAGGGTTTCGGGTACGGCGTAGGGTATGGGTTAGGGTTAGGGTTAGGGTTAGTGTTAGGGTTAGGGCTCGGTTTAGGGTACGGGTTAGGATTAGGGTACGTGTTAGGGTTAGGGTAGGGGTTAGGGTTAGGGTACGCGTTAGGGTTAGGGTAGTTATTAAACCTATCCCACTCTCTAGATACCCCTTAGCACGTAAAGGAATATTATTTGGGGGTCCAGCCATGGAGAAGAGTTTAGACACTAGGATAAGATAAGGAACACACCCATTATAAAGAAATCACTTTAGGATTCTCTTTTTAAGCTGTTCTTAAAACACTAGTGCTTAGGAAATCAATTGGAGGCAGAAGCAGTCAAGGGTAGCCTAGGGTTAGGGTTAGGCTTAGGGTTAGGGTTAGGGTACGGCTTGGGGTATGGGTTCGGGGAGGTGTTCGTGTACGGCGTAGGGTATGGGTTAGGGTTAGGGTTTGGGTTAGTGTTAGGGTTAGGGCTCGGTTTAGGGTACGGGTTAGGATTAGGGTACGTGTTAGGGTTAGGGTAGGGGTTAGGTTTAGGTTACGCGTTAGGGCTAGGGTAGTTATTAAACCTATCCCACTCTCTAGCTCCCCCTTAGCACGTAAAGGAATATTATTTGGGGGTCCAGCCATGGAGAAGAGTTTAGACACTAGGATAAGATAAGGAACACACCCATTATAAAGAAATCACATTAGGATTCTCTTTTTAAGCTGTTTCTTAAAACACTACTGCTTAGGAAATCAATTGGAGGCAGAAGCAGTCAAGGGTAGCCTAGGGTTAGGGTTAGGCTTAGGGTTAGGCTTAGGGTACGGCTTAGGTTACGGGTTCGGGGAGGGGTGCGGGTACGGCGTAGGGTATGGGTTAGGGTTAGGGTTAGTGTTAGGGTTAGGGCTCGGTTTAGGGTACGGGTTAGGATTAGGGTAGGTGTTAGGGTTAGGGTAGGGGTTAGGGTTAGGGTACGCGTTAGGGTTAGGGTAGTTATTAAACCTATCCCACTCTCTAGATACCCCTTAGCACGTAAAGGAATATTATTTGAGGGTCCAGCCATGGAGAAGAGTTTAGACACTAGGATAAGATAAGGAACACACCCATTATAAAGAAATCACATTAGGATTCTCTTTTTAAGCTGTTGCTTAAAACACTAGTGCTTAGGAAATCTATTGGAGGCAGAAGCAGTCAAGGGTAGCCTAGGGTTAGTGTTAGGCTTAGGGTTAGGCTTAGGGTACGGCTTAGGGTACGGGTTTGGGGAGGGGTTCAGGTACGGCGTAGGGTATGGGTTAGGGTTAGGGTTAGTGTTAGTGTTAGGGTTAGGGCTCGGTTTAGGGTACGGGTTAGGATTAGGGTACGTGTTAGTGTTAGGGTAGGGGTTAGGGTTAGAGTACGCATTAGGGTTAGGGTAGTTATTAAACCTATCCCACTCTCTAGATACCCCTTAGCACGTAAGGCAATATTATTTGGGGGTGCAGCCATGGAGAAGAGTTTAGACACTAGGATAAGATAAGGAACACACCCATTATAAAGAAATCACATTAGGATTCTCTTTTTAAGCTGTTCCTTAAAACACTAGTGCTTAGGAAATCTATTGGAGGCAGAAGCAGTCAAGGGTAGCCTAGGGTTAGGGTTAGGCTTAGGGTTAGGTTTAGGGTACGGCTTGGGGTATGGGTTCGGGGAGGTGTTCGTGTACGGCGTAGGGTATGGGTTAGGGTTAGGGTTTGGGTTAGTGTTAGGGTTAGGGCTCGGTTTAGGGTACGGGTTAGGATTAGGGTACGTGTTAGGGTTAGGGTAGGGGTTAGGGTTAGGTTACGCGTTAGGGCTAGGGTAGTTAGTAAACCTATCCCACTCTCTAGCTCCCCCTTAGCACGTAAAGGAATATTATTTGGGGGTCCAGCCATGGAGAAGAGTTTAGACACTAGGATAAGATAAGGAACACACCCATTATAAAGAAATCACTTTAGGATTCTCTTTTTAAGCTGTTCCTTAAAACACTACTGCTTAGGAAATCAATTGGAGGCAGAAGCAGTGAAGGGTAGCCTAGGGTTAGGGTTAGGCTTAGGGTTAGGTTTAGGGTATGGCTTAGGGTACGGGTTCGGGGAGGGGTGCGGGTACGGCGTAGGGTATGGGTTAGGGTTAGGGTTAGGGTTAGTGTTAGGGTTAGGGCTCGGTTTAGGGTACAGGTTAGGATTAGGGTACGTGTTAGGGTTAGGGTAGGGGTTAGGGTTAGGGTACGCGTTAGGGTTAGGGTAGTTATTAAACCTATCCCACTCTCTAGATACCCCTTAGCACGTAAGGGAATATTATTTGGGGGTGCAGCCATGGAGAAGAGTTTAGACACTAGGATAAGATAAGGAACACACCCATTATAAAGAAATCACATTAGGATTCTCTTTTTAAGCTGTTCCTTAAAACAGTAGTGCTTAGGAAATCTATTGGAGGCAGAAGCAGTCAAGGGTAGCCTAGGGTTAGGGTTAGGCTTAGGGTTAGGCTTAGGGTACGGCTTAGGTTACGGGTTCGGGGAGGGGTGCGGGTACGGCGTAGGGTATGGGTTAGGGTTAGGGTTAGGGTTAGTGTTAGGGTTAGGGCTCGGTTTAGGGTACGGGTTAGGATTAGGGTACGTGTTAGGGTTAGGGTAGGGGTTAGGGTTAGGGTACGCGTTAGGGTTAGGGTAGTTATTAAACCTATCCCACTCTCTAGATACCCCTTAGCACGTAAAGGAATATTATTTGAGGGTCCAGCCATGGAGAAGAGTTTAGACACTAGGATAAGATAAGGAACACACCCATTATAAAGAAATCACATTAGGATTCTCTTTTTAAGCTGTTCCTTAAAACACTAGTGCTTAGGAAATCTATAAGAGGCAGAAGCAGTCAAGGGTAGCCTAGGGTTAGGGTTAGGCTTAGGGTACGGCTTAGGGTATGGGTTCGGGGAGGGTTTCGGGTACGGCGTAGGGTATGGGTTAGGGTTAGGGTTAGGGTTAGTGTTAGGGTTAGGGCTCGGTTTAGGGTACGGTTAGGATTAGGGTACGTGTTAGGTTTAGGGTAGGGGTTAGGGTTAGTGTACGCGTTAGGGTTAGGGTAGTTAGTAAACCTATCCCACTCTCTAGATACCCCTTAGCACGTAAAGGAATATTATTTGGGGTTCCAGCAATGGAGAAGAATTTAGACACTAGGATAAGATAAGGAACACACCCATTATAAAGAAATCACATTAGGATTCTCTTTTTAAGCTGTTGCTTAAAACACTAGTGCTTAGGAAATCTATTGGAGGCAGAAGCAGTCAAGGGTAGCCTAGGGTTAGTGTTAGGCTTAGGGTTAGGCTTAGGGTACGGCTTAGGGTACGGGTTTGGGGAGGGGTTCAGGTACGGCGTAGGGTATGGGTTAGGGTTAGGGTTAGTGTTAGTGTTAGGGTTAGGGCTCGGTTTAGGGTACGGGTTAGGATTAGGGTACGTGTTAGTGTTAGGGTAGGGGTTAGGGTTAGAGTACGCATTAGGGTTAGGGTAGTTATTAAACCTATCCCACTCTCTAGATACCCCTTAGCACGTAAGGCAATATTATTTGGGGGTGCAGCCATGTAGAAGAGTTTAGACACTAGGATAAGATAAGGAACACACCCATTATAAAGAAATCACATTAGGATTCTCTTTTTAAGCTGTTCCTTAAAACACTAGTGCTTAGGAAATCTATTGGAGGCAGAAGCAGTCAAGGGTAGCATAGGGTAAGGTTAGGCTTAGGGTTAGGCTTAGGGTACGGCTTAGGGTACGGGTTCGGGGAGGGTTTCGGGTACGGCGTAGGGTATGGGTTAGGGTTAGGGTTAGGGTTAGGGCTCGGTTTAGGGTACGGGTTAGGATTAGGGTACGTGTTAGGGTTAGGGTAGGGGTTAGGGTTAGGGTACGCATTAGGGTTAGGGTAGTTATTAAACCTATCCCACTCTCTAGATACCCCTTAGCACGTAAAGGAATATTATTTGGGGGTCCAGCCATGGAGAAGAGTTTAGACACTAGGATAAGATAAGGAACACACCCATTATAAAGAAATCACATTAGGATTCTCTTTTTAAGCTGTTGCTTAAAACACTAGTGCTTAGGAAATCTATTGGAGGCAGAAGCAGTCAAGGGTAGCCTAGGGTTAGGGTTAGGCTTAGGGTTAGGGTTAGGGTACGGCTTGGGGTATGGGTTCGGGGAGGTGTTCGTGTACGGCGTAGGGTATGGGTTAGGGTTAGGGTTTGGGTTAGTGTTAGGGTTAGGGCTCGGTTTAGGGTACGGGTTAGGATTAGGGTACGTGTTAGGGTTAGGGTAGGGGTTAGGGTTAGGTTACGCGTTAGGGCTAGGGTAGTTAGTAAACCTATCCCACTCTCTAGCTCCCCCTTAGCACGTAAAGGAATATTATTTGGGGGTCCAGCCATGGAGAAGAGTTTAGACACTAGGATAAGATAAGGAACACACCCATTATAAAGAAATCACATTAGGATTCTCTTTTTAAGCTGTTCCTTAAAACACTACTGCTTAGGAAATCAATTGGAGGCAGAAGCAGTCAAGGGTAGCCTAGGGTTAGGGTTAGGCTTAGGGTTAGGTTTAGGGTATGTCTTAGGGTACGGGTTCGGGGAGGGGTGCGGGTACGGCGTAGGGTATGGGTTAGGGTTAGGGTTAGGGTTAGTGTTAGGGTTAGGGCTCGGTTTAGGGTACAGGTTAGGATTAGGGTACGTGTTAGGTTTAGGGTAGGGGTTAGGGTTAGGGTACGTGTTAGGGTTAGGGTAGTTATTAAACCTATCCCACTCTCTAGATACCCCTTAGCACGTAAGGGAATATTATTTGGGGGTGCAGCCATGGAGAAGAGTTTAGACACTAGGATAAGATAAGGAACACACCCATTATAAAGAAATCACATTAGGATTCTCTTTTTAAGCTGTTGCTTAAAACACTAGTGCTTAGGAAATCTATTGGAGGCAGAAGCAGTCAAGGGTAGCCTAGGGTTAGTGTTAGGCTTAGGGTTAGGCTTAGGGTACGGCTTAGGGTACGGGTTTGGGGAGGGGTTCGGGTACGGCGTAGGGTATGGGTTAGGGTTAGGGTTAGTGTTAGTGTTAGGGTTAGGGCTCGGTTTAGGGTACGGGTTAGGATTAGGGTACGTGTTAGTGTTAGGGTAGGGGTTAGGGTTAGAGTACGCATTAGGGTTAGGGTAGTTATTAAACCTATCCCACTCTCTAGATACCCCTTAGCACGTAAGGCAATATTATTTCGGGGTGCAGCCATGGAGAAGAGTTTAGACACTAGGATAAGATAAGGAACACACCCATTATAAAGAAATCACATTAGGATTCTCTTTTTAAGCTGTTCCTTAAAACACTAGTGCTTAGGAAATCTATTGGAGGCAGAAGCAGTCAAGGGTAGCCTAGGGTTAGGGTTAGGCTTAGGGTTCGGCTGAGGGTACGGCTTAGGGTACGGGTTCGGGGAGGGGTGCGGGTACGGCGTAGGGTATGGGTTAGGGTTAGGGTTAGGGTTAGTGTTAGGGTTAGGGCTCGGTTTAGGGTACGGGTTAGGATTAGGGTACGTGTTAGGGTTAGGGTAGGGGTTAGGTTTAGGGTACGCGTTAGGGTTAGGGTAGTTGTTAAACCTATCCCACTCTCTAGATACCCCTTAGCACGTAAAGGAATATTATTTGGGGGTCCAGCCATGGAGAAGAGTTTAGACGCTAGGATAAGATAAGGAACACACCCATTATAAAGAAATCACTTTAGGATTCTCTTTTTAAGCTGTTCCTTAAAACACTAGTGCTTAGGAAATCTATTGGAGACAGAAGCAGTCAAGGGTAGCCTAGGGTTAGGGTTAGGCTTAGGGTTAGGCTTAGGGTACGGCTTAGGGTACGGGTTCGGGGAGGGTTTCGGGTACGGCGTAGGGTATGGGTTAGGGTTAGGGTTAGGGTTTGTGTTAGGGTTAGGGCTCGGTTTAGGGTACGGTTAGGATTAGGGTACGTGTTAGGTTTAGGGTAGGGGTTAGGGTTAGGGTACGCATTAGGGTTAGGGTCGTTAGTAAACCTATCCCACTCTCTAGATACCCCTTAGCACGTAAGGAATATTATTTGGGGGTCCAGCCATGGAGTAGAGTTTAGACACTAGGATAAGATAAGGAACACACCCATTATAAAGAAATCACATTAGGATTCTCTTTTTAAGCTGTTGCTTAAAACACTAGTGCTTAGGAAATCTATTGGAGGCAGAAGCAGTAAAGGGTAGCCTAGGGTTAGTGTTAGGCTTAGGGTTAGGCTTAGGGTATGGCTTAGGGTACGGGTTCGGGGAGGGTTTCGGGTACGGCGTAGGGTATGGGTTAGGGTTAGGGTTAGGGTTAGTGTTAGGGTTAGGGCTCGGTTTAGGGTACGGGTTAGGATTAGGGTACGTGTTAGGGTTAGGGTAGGGGTTAGGGTTAGGGTACGCGTTAGGGTTAGGGTAGTTATTAAACCTATCCCACTCTCTAGATACCCCTTAGCACGTAAAGGAATATTATTTGGGGGTCCAGCCATGGAGAAGAGTTTAGACACTAGGATAAGATAAGGAACACACCCATTATAAAGAAATCACTTTAGGATTCTCTTTTTAAGCTGTTCTTAAAACACTAGTGCTTAGGAAATCAATTGGAGGCAGAAGCAGTCAAGGGTAGCCTAGGGTTAGGGTTAGGCTTAGGGTTAGGTTTAGGGTACGGCTTGGGGTATGGGTTCGGGGAGGTGTTCGTGTACGGCGTAGGGTATGGGTTAGGGTTAGGGTTTGGGTTAGTGTTAGGGTTAGGGCTCGGTTTAGGGTACGGGTTAGGATTAGGGTACGTGTTAGGGTTAGGGTAGGGGTTAGGGTTAGGTTACGCGTTAGGGCTAGGGTAGTTATTAAACCTATCCCACTCTCTAGCTCCCCCTTAGCACGTAAAGGAATATTATTTGGGGGTCCAGCCATGGAGAAGAGTTTAGACACTAGGATAAGATAAGGAACACACCCATTATAAAGAAATCACATTAGGATTCTCTTTTTAAGCTGTTTCTTAAAACACTACTGCTTAGGAAATCAATTGGAGGCAGAAGCAGTCAAGGGTAGCCTAGGGTTAGGGTTAGGCTTAGGGTTAGGCTTAGGGTACGGCTTAGGTTACGGGTTCGGGGAGGGGTGCGGGTACGGCGTAGGGTATGGGTTAGGGTTAGGGTTAGGGTTAGTGTTAGGGTTAGGGCTCGGTTTAGGGTACGGATTAGGATTAGGGTAGGTGTTAGGGTTAGGGTAGGGGTTAGGGTTAGGGTACGCGTTAGGGTTAGGGTAGTTATTAAACCTATCCCACTCTCTAGATACCCCTTAGCACGTAAAGGAATATTATTTGAGGGTCCAGCCATGGAGAAGAGTTTAGACACTAGGATAAGATAAGGAACACACCCATTATAAAGAAATCACATTAGGATTCTCTTTTTAAGCTGTTGCTTAAAACACTAGTGCTTAGGAAATCTATTGGAGGCAGAAGCAGTCAAGGGTAGCCTAGGGTTAGTGTTAGGCTTAGGGTTAGGCTTAGGGTACGGCTTAGGGTACGGGTTTGGGGAGGGGTTCAGGTACGGCGTAGGGTATGGGTTAGGGTTAGGGTTAGTGTTAGTGTTAGGGTTAGGGCTCGGTTTAGGGTACGGGTTAGGATTAGGGTACGTGTTAGTGTTAGGGTAGGGGTTAGGGTTAGAGTACGCATTAGGGTTAGGGTAGTTATTAAACCTATCCCACTCTCTAGATACCCCTTAGCACGTAAGGCAATATTATTTGGGGGTGCAGCCATGGAGAAGAGTTTAGACACTAGGATAAGATAAGGAACACACCCATTATAAAGAAATCACATTAGGATTCTCTTTTTAAGCTGTTCCTTAAAACACTAGTGCTTAGGAAATCTATTGGAGGCAGAAGCAGTCAAGGGTAGCCTAGGGTTAGGGTTAGGCTTAGGGTTAGGTTTAGGGTACGGCTTGGGGTATGGGTTCGGGGAGGTGTTCGTGTACGGCGTAGGGTATGGGTTAGGGTTAGGGTTTGGGTTAGTGTTAGGGTTAGGGCTCGGTTTAGGGTACGGGTTAGGATTAGGGTACGTGTTAGGGTTAGGGTAGGGGTTAGGGTTAGGTTACGCGTTAGGGCTAGGGTAGTTAGTAAACCTATCCCACTCTCTAGCTCCCCCTTAGCACGTAAAGGAATATTATTTGGGGGTCCAGCCATGGAGAAGAGTTTAGACACTAGGATAAGATAAGGAACACACCCATTATAAAGAAATCACTTTAGGATTCTCTTTTTAAGCTGTTCCTTAAAACACTACTGCTTAGGAAATCAATTGGAGGCAGAAGCAGTGAAGGGTAGCCTAGGGTTAGGGTTAGGCTTAGGGTTAGGTTTAGGGTATGGCTTAGGGTACGGGTTCGGGGAGGGGTGCGGGTACGGCGTAGGGTATGGGTTAGGGTTAGGGTTAGGGTTAGGGTTAGGGTTAGGGCTCGGTTTAGGGTACAGGTTAGGATTAGGGTACGTGTTAGGGTTAGGGTAGGGGTTAGGGTTAGGGTACGCGTTAGGGTTAGGGTAGTTATTAAACCTATCCCACTCTCTAGATACCCCTTAGCACGTAAAGGAATATTATTTGAGGGTCCAGCCATGGAGAAGAGTTTAGACACTAGGATAAGATAAGGAACACACCCATTATAAAGAAATCACATTAGGATTCTCTTTTTAAGCTGTTGCTTAAAACACTAGTGCTTAGGAAATCTATTGGAGGCAGAAGCAGTCAAGGGTAGCCTAGGGTTAGTGTTAGGCTTAGGGTTAGGCTTAGGGTACGGCTTAGGGTACGGGTTTGGGGAGGGGTTCAGGTACGGCGTAGGGTATGGGTTAGGGTTAGGGTTAGTGTTAGTGTTAGGGTTAGGGCTCGGTTTAGGGTACGGGTTAGGATTAGGGTACGTGTTAGTGTTAGGGTAGGGGTTAGGGTTAGAGTACGCATTAGGGTTAGGGTAGTTATTAAACCTATCCCACTCTCTAGATACCCCTTAGCACGTAAGGCAATATTATTTGGGGGTGCAGCCATGGAGAAGAGTTTAGACACTAGGATAAGATAAGGAACACACCCATTATAAAGAAATCACATTAGGATTCTCTTTTTAAGCTGTTCCTTAAAACACTAGTGCTTAGGAAATCTATTGGAGGCAGAAGCAGTCAAGGGTAGCCTAGGGTTAGGGTTAGGCTTAGGGTTAGGGTTAGGGTACGGCTTGGGGTATGGGTTCGGGGAGGTGTTCGTGTACGGCGTAGGGTATGGGTTAGGGTTAGGGTTTGGGTTAGTGTTAGGGTTAGGGCTCGGTTTAGGGTACGGGTTAGGATTAGGGTACGTGTTAGGGTTAGGGTAGGGGTTAGGGTTAGGTTACGCGTTAGGGCTAGGGTAGTTAGTAAACCTATCCCACTCTCTAGCTCCCCCTTAGCACGTAAAGGAATATTATTTGGGGGTCCAGCCATGGAGAAGAGTTTAGACACTAGGATAAGATAAGGAACACACCCATTATAAAGAAATCACTTTAGGATTCTCTTTTTAAGCTGTTCCTTAAAACACTACTGCTTAGGAAATCAATTGGAGGCAGAAGCAGTGAAGGGTAGCCTAGGGTTAGGGTTAGGCTTAGGGTTAGGTTTAGGGTATGGCTTAGGGTACGGGTTCGGGGAGGGGTGCGGGTACGGCGTAGGGTATGGGTTAGGGTTAGGGTTAGGGTTAGTGTTAGGGTTAGGGCTCGGTTTAGGGTACAGGTTAGGATTAGGGTACGTGTTAGGGTTAGGGTAGGGGTTAGGGTTAGGGTACGCGTTAGGGTTAGGGTAGTTATTAAACCTATCCCACTCTCTAGATACCCCTTAGCACGTAAGGGAATATTATTTGGGGGTGCAGCCATGGAGAAGAGTTTAGACACTAGGATAAGATAAGGAACACACCCATTATAAAGAAATCACATTAGGATTCTCTTTTTAAGCTGTTCCTTAAAACAGTAGTGCTTAGGAAATCTATTGGAGGCAGAAGCAGTCAAGGGTAGCCTAGGGTTAGGGTTAGGCTTAGGGTTAGGCTTAGGGTACGGCTTAGGTTACGGGTTCGGGGAGGGGTGCGGGTACGGCGTAGGGTATGGGTTAGGGTTAGGGTTAGGGTTAGTGTTAGGGTTAGGGCTCGGTTTAGGGTACGGGTTAGGATTAGGGTACGTGTTAGGGTTAGGGTAGGGGTTAGGGTTAGGGTACGCGTTAGGGTTAGGGTAGTTATTAAACCTATCCCACTCTCTAGATACCCCTTAGCACGTAAAGGAATATTATTTGAGGGTCCAGCCATGGAGAAGAGTTTAGACACTAGGATAAGATAAGGAACACACCCATTATAAAGAAATCACATTAGGATTCTCTTTTTAAGCTGTTCCTTAAAACACTAGTGCTTAGGAAATCTATAAAAGGCAGAAGCAGTCAAGGGTAGCCTAGGGTTAGGGTTAGGCTTAGGGTACGGCTTAGGGTATGGGTTCGGGGAGGGTTTCGGGTACGGCGTAGGGTATGGGTTAGGGTTAGGGTTAGGGTTAGTGTTAGGGTTAGGGCTCGGTTTAGGGTACGGTTAGGATTAGGGTACGTGTTAGGTTTAGGGTAGGGGTTAGGGTTAGTGTACGCGTTAGGGTTAGGGTAGTTAGTAAACCTATCCCACTCTCTAGATACCCCTTAGCACGTAAAGGAATATTATTTGGGGTTCCAGCAATGGAGAAGAATTTAGACACTAGGATAAGATAAGGAACACACCCATTATAAAGAAATCACATTAGGATTCTCTTTTTAAGCTGTTGCTTAAAACACTAGTGCTTAGGAAATCTATTGGAGGCAGAAGCAGTCAAGGGTAGCCTAGGGTTAGTGTTAGGCTTAGGGTTAGGCTTAGGGTACGGCTTAGGGTACGGGTTTGGGGAGGGGTTCAGGTACGGCGTAGGGTATGGGTTAGGGTTAGGGTTAGTGTTAGTGTTAGGGTTAGGGCTCGGTTTAGGGTACGGGTTAGGATTAGGGTACGTGTTAGTGTTAGGGTAGGGGTTAGGGTTAGAGTACGCATTAGGGTTAGGGTAGTTATTAAACCTATCCCACTCTCTAGATACCCCTTAGCACGTAAGGCAATATTATTTGGGGGTGCAGCCATGTAGAAGAGTTTAGACACTAGGATAAGATAAGGAACAGACCCATTATAAAGAAATCACATTAGGATTCTCTTTTTAAGCTGTTCCTTAAAACACTAGTGCTTAGGAAATCTATTGGAGGCAGAAGCAGTCAAGGGTAGCCTAGGGTAAGGTTAGGCTTAGGGTTAGGCTTAGGGTACGGCTTAGGGTACGGGTTCGGGAAGGGTTTCGGGTACGGCGTAGGGTATGGGTTAGGGTTAGGGTTAGTGTTAGGGTTAGGGCTCGGTTTACGGTACGGATTAGGATTAGGGTACGTGTTAGGGTTAGGGTAGGGGTTAGGGTTAGGGTACGCATTAGGGTTCGGGTAGTTATTAAACCTATCCCACTCTCTAGATACCCCTTAGCACGTAAAGGAATATTATTTGGGGGTCCAGCCATGGAGAAGAGTTTAGACACTAGGATAAGATAAGGAACACACCCATTATAAAGAAATCACTTTCAGATTCTCTTTTTAAGCTGTTCCTTAAAACACTACTGCTTAGGAAATCAATTGGAGGCAGAAGCAGTCAAGGGTAGCCTAGGGTTAGGGTTAGGCTTAGGGTTAGGTTTAGGGTATGTCTTAGGGTACGGGTTCGGGGAGGGGTGCGGGTACGGCGTAGGGTATGGGTTAGGGTTAGGGTTAGGGTTAGTGTTAGGGTTAGGGCTCGGTTTAGGGTACAGGTTAGGATTAGGGTACGTGTTAGGTTTAGGGTAGGGGTTAGGGTTAGGGTACGTGTTAGGGTTAGGGTAGTTATTAAACCTATCCCACTCTCTAGATACCCCTTAGCACGTAAAGGAATATTATTTGGGGGTCCAGCCATGGAGAAGAGTTTAGACACTAGGATAAGATAAGGAACACACCCATTATAAAGAAATCACATTAGGATTCTCTTTTTAAGCTGTTCCTTAAAACACTACTGCTTAGGAAATCAATTGGAGGCAGAAGCAGTCAAGGGTAGCCTAGAGTTATGGTTAGGCTTAGGGTTAGGCTTAGGGTACGGCTTAGGGTACGGGTTCGGGGAGGGTTTCGGGTATGGCGTAGGGTATGGGTTAGGGTTAGGGTTAGGGTTTGTGTTAGGGTTAGGGCTCGGTTTAGGGTACGGTTAGGATTAGGGTACGTGTTAGGTTTAGGGAAGGGGTTAGGGTTAGGTTACGCGTTAGGGCTAGGGTAGTTAGTAAACCTATCCCACTCTCTAGCTCCCCCTTAGCACGTAAAGGAATATTATTTGGGGGTCCAGCCATGGAGAAGAGTTTAGACACTAGGATAAGATAAGGAACACACCCATTATAAAGAAATCACTTTAGGATTCTCTTTTTAAGCTGTTCCTTAAAACACTACTGCTTAGGAAATCAATTGGAGGCAGAAGCAGTGAAGGGTAGCCTAGGGTTAGGGTTAGGCTTAGGGTTAGGTTTAGGGTATGGCTTAGGGTACGGGTTCGGGGAGGGGTGCGGGTACGGCGTAGGGTATGGGTTAGGGTTAGGGTTAGGGTTAGGGTTAGGGTTAGGGCTCGGTTTAGGGTACAGGTTAGGATTAGGGTACGTGTTAGGGTTAGGGTAGGGGTTAGGGTTAGGGTACGCGTTAGGGTTAGGGTAGTTATTAAACCTATCCCACTCTCTAGATACCCCTTAGCACGTAAAGGAATATTATTTGAGGGTCCAGCCATGGAGAAGAGTTTAGACACTAGGATAAGATAAGGAACACACCCATTATAAAGAAATCACATTAGGATTCTCTTTTTAAGCTGTTGCTTAAAACACTAGTGCTTAGGAAATCTATTGGAGGCAGAAGCAGTCAAGGGTAGCCTAGGGTT
>NW_028121767.1:0-31972 GCF_965194805.1 Balaenoptera borealis | reverse complement strand
CCTAGTAATAACCTATACTTCCCTTGTTCCTGTTTTCCCATCTGGAAAACAGACAAAAGGCAACCAAACAACGCAAAGGTCTCAACAAATAAGGGATATCCAAAACCAGAGATGGCCAGAACTTCTGTACCCCTGATGAAATAGTCCTCATACAAAACCTGATAATCAAATTCCTTAATGCTAGGAATCACAGTGAAAAATAGTATCTGAACTGACTTCTGTCAGATGAGTGAGAACTAAGGTTAATTCAGTGTATCTGAAGCATAGAAAGTGAGGGCAAAAGTGGCACAAGATGGGGCTAGAGAAGCAGAGAGGATTCTAGACCACGCAGAGTCTTAAAGGCCAACAGTGTGTTTTCTATTCTCAAAACAATGTTTGTGAGCGATGTTTATGAGCAACGTTCCAACTTGCTTTGAAGGTTTCTTGTGTGAAGAGTGGATTGGAAGGAAACAAGATATATGGACACTAGTTAGGACCTAATCGCAACAGACAGGCAAGTTCAGTATTAGGAAGTTGAGGAAGAGCTGGCTGACAGATTCCAAAGAAATTCAGGAGATGAACTGAAGCGGGCTTAATGGGGTAGGAGATGGAGGAAAGGAAGGGTCTTAGGGAATTCAAGGGTTTACTGCACACATGAGCAAAGTCTCAAAATTAATCATTTGAACGTACAGAGGCGGATCTCCCAAATGACACCGGTTAGGAAGCAACGGTACGCCCTTTAGAATTCCTAGAGACAACACAAATCAACTGTTTCGATGGAAAATTCGGCGGGACTCTTGATTTCCATGGGAATACAGAGAAAAGAGACACTGATCTGGCTTGCAGGTATATTTAGGAAGCTGTTAGCCGGACATCACCTACTAGTATCATGTAAGTAGGCCGTCCGAAGTAGGAAGCTTAGGGGAAAAACCTGGAGGAAAACTTAAAAGCTTAAGCCACACCTCTACACTACACCACCTTTCACAATTTCTTCTCAGATAAGCATCATCCCCATCAGTGAAGAAACTCGTACCTCATAATAGGAAAAACAGGCCTAAAGATTCAATGTGTGTCTTGGGAGGTCCCATCTATGCGATATCTTCCTGGGACCAGAAAAGGCCCCAGGAAGATCCATCTCTGCACCCTGAAAGCTTACCACCAAGGAAAATGACTAGGTCCATAGATTTCCTCCCTCAAACCAGCTTACCTCACACATAGATCATAGCAACTCCGCCCTTACTCACATTATCACAGTCACAAGAGTGGTTAGGGAGAAAAGCACTAACCAGGGGAACTAAAACAGAGGCAATCCAGGCCAAGCTGGGCTGGTGGCAGATATCTTGCTCCTTACGCTCGGGTGCATAATGCGACTCACCACAGTGCCTTTTTCACAGACCCTTTTGAACGTTTCTCCACAGAATCCAACAGCTCAAGTTAGTTCATGACGCTTCAAGGTCAACAATCGTCAAGAGAAAAACCATGCAATATGTCTTACAATGTTGGATTCCTTACAAACAGGACAAGGAGATAACCATGTAGACAAAACCAGAGCATTTGAAAACATCTGTATTCTACAAACACACCAGTGAATGCTATAAATAAGGTACTATGACATAAAACAAAATGAAAACTAGATGTGAGACTCTTCTCTTCAGTGTACAGACTTCATGGCAGTTGCTGCACACTATCTAGCTACTTAGATCTTTAACTCTCTGTTCTGTTAATACCAAATGAGGCCCAAGTGTGTCAACCTGTTTCCCACAGAAACCAAAAAGTCTACATGCATCTCTTTCTCCTGTGCCCTTTCACCTTACCTGCTCCCAATTCTCCACCAACGTCCTCCTCTTTCTCTAATTATTCTCCTCTTCATTTTGCTTGGCCTTGCCCCCAAGCATGCAAGACAGAGAGTCCTAGAGGTCCAAGATTCTAGAGTGGCTGTTTGCAAGGCGGAGGAGATTACAGTAACTGCCACACTGTATATACTTCTGTGCAAAGAAAAAGGGACAGTGTTCAGAATGTCTCTCACATATAACAAGAGCTGGAGATGGCAGGATACCTGTGTGGCCCAAGGAACTAGAGCTAGCAAATTATGGGCCAAACAATTGCAACCAAAGGCTGGAAGAGGAAAGGTCTGCAACCAGCTCTGTCTCCTAGCTCTCTGGTATTTGCTGCCAACGGGCAGAGTCTATTTCGTGAAGCATCAAGCACTGAAAAGAAGACTCCTGCTGCTGGAAGGTGACAGGAAGTAACGTCCAATGCAAGATCAAGGCTTGTCCTCGAAGCAATGCCCATAATGGAAGAAAAAAAAAAAAGAGAAAGCGGAAGAGAAATGTTAAGTCGCAAGTCCAACCTGGCCCCCAGCCTAGCCCAGCCCAAGGAAGGTAGGAGTCAAGGAGAAGAAACTAAAAGAGAAGAGCCTTGGACCACAACATTCTCCACAAGGTACACTCAAGAAACTTCACCCTACTCTTGAACCAAGTTACAAAGAGAGCTTCTTAATCCCTACTTTGGCTCCTTAAAAGCTGCTATCAGTTCACTCATTAGACACATCTGATTTCAGAACAACTGTAATAGTTCAAACTAGATGGCTCTTTCCTTCCTAAGGATTATTAATTAAAGAAGATCTATATAGCTCTAAGTATATGATACATAAATAGAATACTCTGTAGAATATAAGTAACTCTTAGTTCAGTGTATTAATGAACGTCTGTAAGAAATGTGGCAATGATTTCCCTAATGGAAGAGCCTGGGGGAGGTAAATCTGTCTTCTAGGATTTCCTCCTCCCCAAAGCTCAGAAACTCAGGTGTTGTTTTAGCTCTCCTACACTCTCTTCACCCAAGCCCGCCTTCCTGTTGGGGATCGGACCTCCCTATTGGCTCTCTCATACCTTTCAACTGCCTGCTTTGTGACATCACTCTCCTCCCAAACCTACTACCACTTGGTAGAGCCTTGGGGTTTCCGTGGAGCTGTTTGGACCAGTAACCAGTGACCTCTGTACTGGACACGTGCGCCGTTCAGCTGCAGCCACTCAGACATCCTCTAGTGTTGTCTCCTCATCCCTTGTACCTGCAGTGGATGCTTCCTCTTCTCTGACCATGTCAGGTAAGAAAGAAACTTTGGAAAGTTTTGCGTTCGATTTCTTTTGCCCCTAAATTGAGTAGGAGATTCAAAATAGCATGGAATAATGAGGGAAAGTATTGAACTACAAGTCTGGAGACCTAATTTCACTTTTGACTTTGACGTTTACTATCTGTGTGACTTTGGACAAATCACTGGCTGTCTCACAAAGCCTGTTGCTTTCCTTAACTGTTACGTTAGGATACCACATTGGGTTGATCACTCTGATCCCCTTCTTTTCCAGTATTGAGCCTTAAAGGGTACCCATGTAGAAAACGAAATCAGACACTTCTCAAGAGTGTTTCAACAGAAACACAGAAAAGCCAGGGGACATAGAAAACTAGCAATATATACCAAGATGTTTCATCTCTAATGGTCTCCCTCCACTAGGATTTCGACTAGTTGAAAAGAGAGAATAGGGAGAGAGGATGGAGAGTACTGGGCTCTACAGGGAGGCACAGAGTCGAGCGTAGGAAGTTTAGGACGGTTTTCATTAGCACAGGCCAACAGGCACCAAGAGATGGGAGAAAATGTAAGAATGAAGAGGGAAAGCATAGAGGAGCTCTCAAGAAAAACGGAGTTTGCAATGGAATGCTGATGGGAACCAAAGATTTTCAATTAAAGCAGAAACAGCACAGAGGGAAACCTGCTCAGAGCAGGGCAAAACCAAGTTGATGGTAGCAAACCCTTACATTAACAGACTAAGAAGGAAAGTAAGGCCAGAACAGGGGATCACCGGGAAAGGCAGCTTATCAGAAAAGTCATACTCCGTTTTCTTTCTTTTATTGCCTCTCTGAATACAGTTGGCCACTTGACAGTTTTGAATATAAACATTTAGAAATACGTTTTAGAAATGATGCCTCCTATAAACAAGCAACCACAGTGGTTATCTAGGGGGCTGCTTTTCAGTGTTTTATTCTTTCTAATTTTTAAACTAGGTAGACATTTCACCAATTCAACATTTTAAGTGATATCTTCTAAATTGAATCAGAAGGACTATTTTCCTTGGTGTGATATGTAGGTTCTAAGGCAAGGCTGCTTTTCATTTTTACAGTTATTTCCTTCCTAACACAGAGAGCACATTGATCAACAGCCATCGTTCGCTTGTAGAGCTTAGCTACCGAAGAAGAAGAAGAAAAAGTCAAGCCCCACATCTCTAATTCCCCCCACTTAGGGAATTCCCTGGCGGTCCAGTGCTTAGGACTCGGTGCTTTCACGGCCAGGGCCACGCGGCGCGGCCAAAGAAACAAAACAAACAAACATCCACGTTTATCGAAAACCATATTGTGGAGTCCTGTGGATTTTCTTACATTTGAAAATCTTTTTTAATTGGATTCTAGGCATGATGGTTTTTTGAGGTTTTGGGATGCCATCTTCTTGGATGCTGAAGATGATTCTAATCTAAGTTCTAGGATAAATCCAAAAAACCTTCCTGATACATTTTAAGCTTCCTTTCTGCTTATTATATAAGCTATATTCATTGAAATATATATTTCTCCTAGGCTTAATACCTCTTACTTGCTGGGTAAAAATATGAAGGAGCACAATAATGAACTCTTTTACACTTATTATTTTGCTGTCTGCTTCGTACCGGTTCAT
This sequence comes from Balaenoptera borealis, assembly GCF_965194805.1. Taxonomy (NCBI): domain Eukaryota; kingdom Metazoa; phylum Chordata; class Mammalia; order Artiodactyla; family Balaenopteridae; genus Balaenoptera; species Balaenoptera borealis. The sequence continues at coordinate 27,276 of NW_028121767.1, read as the reverse complement.
TGAAATACTTGTCTATATGTGTGTGGCTACCTATACATGCACATTTATTGCATTCTGTTGCTTGTTATGCATTTTTTAACTGACATACCTTCTCTGTCTGTATGCATTGGCTAGGAATTCATTCACCTCTATCACCTCCATCGTGTCTTCTGGTTAATAGTATTCACTAAAATAGAGTGGGCAAAATTCACTTTCATAATATTGCATGGATAGTACAGAATGCCATTTGTTAGTAAATTCATTAGGCTTCGATACTTGCCACATACCTCAGTTTTCATTAATATCTATGGATTTCTTTTTCGTTAACGTAATATGCTTGTCATGATTTTTCTTTGTCTTTCTAGAACTTATTGTATCTTCCTCCATATAAATCATACGCAATAGATCAGCTTATTCATCTATTAATTATTACTGCTATTATTATTGGTGTGGTGTTATAACCACTTTATAGGTGAGGAATCTGAAGTAATCAGATAACTTTTCCCTTTCCAAAAGCACTTAAGAAATCCACTTTCGGGTAATCATTTTGAGGTAGGATGAGAAACCAGGCTTGAAGAGGGCAAAAATGACTCTTTCAATTCACCAGTTGGGACTGAGCTGTACGTCACCTCTAGGTAATAGCGTGGGAACTGCACAAGCAAAGGGAGACACTGAAGACGACCATGGTAATAGCCGTACTGTTTTCTAATGGACAAAAAAAATGCCTATATTATAAGTTCTATTTCTCCTGCTTTCTGGCAGTATCATGCTCAGAGTGGAGTCCTGGCAAGGAAGTCAGGATACTTAGGTTCTGAAACCTGGTAATGATACTAACATAATGAGAGAACTTGAACAAGTCAACCCGACCTCTCTGAGCCTCAGTTTCCTTACTCACGAAATGAGACTGAGAACATCGAAGTTCTCTAAGGGCCTCCTAGTTCTAAAATGCTTCCAGTCTAGGAAATAGCATAGAAGTCAATACGAGTGCAGGCTGAAGGGAAAGACAGGCAGGGAGAAGGTTGCTTCCAGCCTAGAGAACAATCTCTGAACCACACCACTTGGCTCTTCTGCCCGTCTGTGCCCAAGATGGGAGCACAGGCAGTTAATAGAGAAGAGTGGGAAAACTGCTCAGTCCTTACAGCCATCATTAACTGTCTGATTTTGGGTTTCTCAGGAAGTAGTGATAGTAGAGGTGTCCTGATAGCAAGAACCTTCAGATGATGCCGTTCCTCAAACGTAGTGAGAATTTCTCAACCTCCCTGAGTTTTTCATGACCCTCTTGTTCTTACAGAAATTTCCAACATCCATCTCTACTTGGAACTCTAAATTCTCTGCAGCATTCTCCTCCTGTGGTGAGCAATGCAACTTCCCTAACACGAAGTGTCTGCAACTTCTCCAGAGTCTCTGCCCCTGCCGTCAGTTCGGCATCGGCTACCGGTACCCTTTCCAGACACTCATGGGTAGTGCCTACCTTTACCAACATTCTAGCACGACTATGTATCTGGAGTTACTGACCACAGCCAGATCTCCACTTCAGCTGCTTCCTATCCAGGTGTTCTTGAGTGGGACATCACAGCAAGCACTGAAAAGAATTCTTCTTCACTCGGAGACTTTACTCTGGCACTCACTGACCGCCACACAGCTGCCTCCTCCATGTTTCTGGCAGCCCAGTATGATAAAACTTCAGACGCCAAGAACATGGTCCCTCTACATCCATCGCTTCTGCCAGCCTTGCTCAGGGAACACCATCTCAGATTCCAAATCAGGGGCAGAGCCGCCTGCCACTTCCCTGCCAGGAAGGAAGCCAGGTATATTACTATCACCAAGGCACACTGGGGTCTTTACTGTATGGAGAACTTGGCTCCTGCCCGCAATCCTACGCTCGGCGTCATACACAGGAAGTCGGCCTCTGGGCAACCAGAAATGGGAATGGGACTGAAGGAGATTCAGCCCACAAATATCCGACCACCAGCTTCCACCTCTGCAGTCTGCCACCCTGTGTCTGCTCAACGCATCACAGAAACAAGTTTTCAGGTGAGTATAACAAACGCCAGAGAAAGTTGAAGAATGAGGTCGGCACTCAAAAATGGGGTCAAATCGACAGCTGGGAAGGGGTGTAGAGGCAGGTAGAATTTAGATCCTGAGCCTTTAATAACCACTACCTTCGCTCAGTGCCCTCTGTTTTTAGACTCTCTATGAGAACACCTAGGGCTTCCCTGGTGGCGCCGTGGTTAAGAATCCGCCTGCCAATGCAATGCGGGGACACGGGTTCGAGCCCTGGTCTGCGAAGATCCCACATGCCGTGCAGCAACTAAGCGCATGTGCCACAACGACGGAGCCTGCATTCTAGAGCCCGTGAGCCTCAACTACCGAAGCCCACGTGGCCTACAGCCCATGCTCCGCAACAAAGAGAAGCCACCGCGATGAGAAGCCCGCACACCGCAACCAAGAGTAGCCCCCGCTAGCCGCCAACTAGAGAAGCCCGTGCACAGCAATGAGAGACCCAGTGCAGCCAAAAAAATAAATACGTAGAATAAATAAGTTCAAACAGTAAATAAATACATAAACATAAATTACAAAAAAAAGAACACCTAATGCAGGTGGGAAGGTGGGAGGGCCACTGTAGAGGTCATCTATGCTACATGTACAAGAACCCCGAGAGCACACCAATCGGTACCACACTTTTCACTGCTGTAGCCGATCGTTCCCCTGTACTGCCACACTGTAGCACTCCTTCCCCTCATCTACTGCCTATAGTCTCTTCGGAAGGGTTTCAGAACTCTTGTTATGAGAGTGCCAGTTGAACTGTCCTCACTTCCTTCATTTATACCAGGATTGAAGACCTTGTGGTCCGAGATCCTGTCCAGAGAGCAAGCAGGCTAAGACTCTGTCTTTGTTGATGTATTTCATCAGCAAGGGCTCTACCCCCTCTCCTAGTTCATGGTGTGACGTGTTCTTGGCCTCTCGGGAAAGTGGGGAGAATGGAAAGGACCCTATATGAGAATGCTAGGCTTTGTAAAACATTTCAGGTTTTTAAAAATAAGACTCATTTTGTATTGGACTTATAACAGTCCTATGAAATACAAAGCGAGCCGAGAATCAGCGACAGGAAAGGCTCACCAGTAAGAATTACAACAGTCACCGCTTACCTCGTAGCATAGGGCACTGTCCATGATCCTTAAGAAGAGTTAGTAGAAATGCCTTGCCCATCTTGCCCCTGAACCCCTTGAAAGGTACACGACTGCTGTGTTGGTGTTTAGGGGGAGCATCTCACTTACCAGGGACTGACTTCTCCCTTGATCCCTTTGTAGGGATGGAGACCTCCCCCCTGGTGATGAAAAATTCCCTGGATTGCAACCTCCAAGCCAGACGTTTTGTGTGACACAAAGTCAAGAACTCCCCAAGTCCTGCAGTAGCAGAAACAGCCACATACTTGAGAGTAACCCACCATCTGAACTTGGGGACATTTCAGTGACAGCTCCAGTCCAGAGTGCCAGGCGTCTCCTGGCCCTGCCTCCAGCTCCAAGCCAGGGACAAATAGAGAGTAAGCACGTGGATGATATCAAAACCAAGCTTTCAAAGCCTCTGGATGCCTACCAGATCCCAACAGAGAACCAAGATCCTCCACTACTCCCTTTAGGAATCCCTGATATTCACCAGCCGCTGGCCTGCACCGATCCCCTCAGCCAAGAGGAGCAGCCTGGTTCTGAAAATGCTGATCTGGGAGAGAACAGCCGGAGTCGTCAGGACCTAGGGACACTTGAAAATGGGATTGAACCTAGCAGTGGTCTTGCAGACATTACTACACTGGCGGAGGATATTCACCTTCCCCAGCTCTTTAATCCTTTGAAAGATCTTTATTAATCCAAGGTCCCAACGTGATCAAAGCTAAAGACACCAGAGCCATTAAGGTGAATCAGGTGCAGAAAAGCCAAGTGTCATAAAGGTTCCCTCTGATCAACCCAGGAAGAACAAACAGAAAGCCTCTGAGCCTATCAGTGGCGCTCCCAAGGCCAAAATCCAGCCAAAGAATCCAGAGTGCCTGTTAGGGGAGAAGTGGTTATATGCCACGCTGCAGTCAGTGACAGGGCTCCTGTGAACACGGCCAAGCACTCTCAAGGCAAACCTCAGAAAGCTGCATCCAGAAAGATCAGCAAAACTAAGAGCCACGGGCAGGAAAAGACCAAAAGGACCAGAGGGAGAAACAAGGCTGAGGAGAACAAGCAGTCAGGGAACAAAGTCAAGGCAGAAGAGAAGCCAGCAATCCCCACACGAAGCGAAAGGAACACCAAACTGAGCTTCTCCAACAGAGCTTTCAAAAGCCTCGAACCTCCCTTGGCGTGCGCATGCTGGAGTCTGTGAAGGTTCTTCATGCGCTGGGGAAGAAGAATGAGACGAAAACTGGGCGCTCTTCCTGTCGGCTCTTGGGAAAGTCAAGCAACCCAAAGACCCCCAGCCACCCCCCAGCTATCCAGCCATGGCGGCATACCCCACGTGAGGGGAAGGGTCCTGAGAAAACGCAAGTCCAAGCCCAGAAACCAGACAGCAGTGCTGAAACAGAGTGTCCGTCTCCAGCCCAGTATGAGCGGCCTCCTCCTGGGAAGGTCAAGTTGATACCTCTGCCTTTTTCTGCCTGGGACAAGCCTCAAGCTCGACCCGCTCCTCGGAGGCCACAGTCTCTGGCCTCACATCGGCCTGCTGGGGCTTACCGTGCCCAGCCTGGTTCTACTGACTCAGCTCAACCTGCTGCAGCCAATTCATCCAGCCAGCTCCTGCCTCTTTGCCAGGCCCCGCCAAACCAGCTCAGCCAACTGTGACCAACCCAACCCAACCGGCTTGGCCCAACCATACCCAGCCTCGTGTCCCTCAGTCTGCTGCTCCTAGGCCTGCACCCTCCAAAACTTCATCTGGCGCTCCTCTCCAGCGGGAGCCTGTTCCCCCTGCTGTGAATAAGCGCCAGTCCACACCCAAGCTCCAAACCCACTTTCTACTCCAAGACTTCAGCAAGCAACGAGTTCCATGGAGGGAACCCAACGTGCCTGAGCCAGTCATGTCAAAGCCCATCGAACAAGAGCAGAGGCCAGAGCGAGAGGCCATGAAGAGGCGGGCTCAACAACAACGGGAGAATGCTGCCAGATACACCTCTTCGGGCAAGCTGCAATTTTTCACCGAGAGGGAAAACGAAATGGAAATTGCCGACTACTACGGATACGTCAAGTGAGAGCTGCTAGGATTCTTGGTGCCACCTTGGCTACCAGCTGTTCTTCCATACACAGGTAAGACAGGTATAGAACTGAATAAGTAAATGGAATACAATTAATAGACGAGTAACAAACCTTTCGAATTTTCAGATGCTGCTAACTGGGGCGTGAGAAAGGAAGGACTGAAAGTTGGATGGGAGAATGAAGGAAAGGGGTAAAAACTGAGCAAAGAGGAAGGAACTTGGCCCAGGGCTAGGAAGGCCAAAAGAGACGTATGGATTTAGGAAAGGAAGCAGGAGCGAGGATGAAATGGCAGAAGTAAAAAGCAGGGTCAGAGGTCTGGGTTGAAAGAACACAATTGGAGTAGAGTTGAAGGTGACAGAAGATGAGTCTAGGTTTACTAGGAGAAATAGAAAAAGTCTCTCGGGGACGCTGGCCTTAAGTCTCACAACCACCAGATAGGTATTTCAGAAAACAAGAGGTTCAGGACACATCTCTGAAAGGTCTGAGTTGCCTTATTCAGGTGTGACTGTAGTGGGGGAATAGGGAAATCTACCAGAGAAGTGGCTAGGGCTCAGAGTTATCCTAGGGGCAGCTGACGACAGGGGCAGAGCCAAGGGAACTGCTGGATCAGGAGGCCCACGAACAAAGCAGGGGCATAGCCGCCTGTCACTTCCCTGCCAGGAAGGAAGCCAGGTATATTACTGTAACCAAGGCACACTGGGGTCTTTACTGTATGGAGAACTTGGCTCCTGCCCGCAATCCTACGGCTCGGCGTCACACACAGGAAGTAGGGCCTCTGGGCAACCAGAAATGGGAATGGGACTGAAGGAGATTCAGCCCACAAATATCCGACCACCAGCTTCCACCTCTGCAGTCTGCCACCCTGTGTCTGCTCAACGCATCACAGAAACAAGTTTTCAAGGTGAGTATACAGACGGCAGAGAAAAGTTGAACAATGAGGTCAGCATTCAAAAATGGGGTCAAATCGACAGCTGGGAAGGGGTGTAGAGACAGGTAGAATTTAGATCCTGAGCCTTTAATAACCACTACCTTCTCTCAGTGCTCTCTGTTTTTAGACTCTATATGAGAACACCTAGGGCTTCCCTGGTGGCGCCTGCCAATGCAGGGGACACGGGTTCGAGCCCTGGTCTGCGAAGATCCCACATGCCGTGCAGCAACTAAGCGCATGTGCCACGACGACGGAGCCTGCATTCTAGAGCCCGTGAGCCTCAACTACCGAAGCCCACGTGCCTACAGCCCATGCTCCGCAACAAGAGAAGCCACCGCGATGAGATGCCCGCACACCGCAACCGAGAGTAGCCCCCGCTAGCCGCCAACTAGAGAAAGCCCGTGCACAGCAATGAGAGACCCAGTGCAGCCAAAAACATAAATACGTAGAATAAATAAGTTCAAACAGTAAATAAATACATAAACATAAATTACAAAAAAAAAGAACACCTAATGCAGGTGGGAAGGTGGGAGGGCCACCGTAGAGGTCATCTATGCTACATGTACAAGAACCCCGAGAGCACACCAATCGGTACCACACTTTTCACTGCTGTAGCCGATCGTTCCCCCTGTACTGCCACACTGTAGCACTCCCTTCCCTCATCTACTGCTATAGTCTCTTCGGAAGGTGTTTCCGAACTCTTGTTATGAGAGTGCCAGTTGAACTGTCCTCACTTCCTTCATTTATACCAGGATTGAAGACCTTGTGGTCCGAGATCCTGTCCAGAGAGCAAGCAGGCTAAGGCTCTGTCTTTGTTGATGTATTTCATCACAAAGGGCTCTACCCCCTCTCCTAGTTCATGGTGTGACGTGTTCTTGGCCTCTCGGGAAAGTGGGGAGAATGGAAAGGACCCTATATGAGAATGCTAGGCTCTGTAAAACATTTCAGGTTTTTAAAAATAAGACTCATTTTGTATTGGACTGACAACAGTCCTATGAAATACAAAGAAAGCCGAGAATCAGTGACAGGAAAGGATCACCAGTAAGAACTACAGCAGTCACCGCTTACCTCGTAGCATAGGGCACTGTCCGTGATCCTTAAGAAGAGTTAGTAGAAATGCCTTGCCCATCTTGCCCCTGAACCCCTTGAAAGGTACACGACTGCTGTGTTGGTGTTTAGGGGGAGCATCTCACTTACCAGGGACTGACTTCTCCCTTGATTCCTCTGTAGTGATGGAGACTTCCCCGCTGATGAAAAATTCCCTGGGATTGCAACCTCCAAGCCAGACAGCTTTCCTATGGAATGACAGAGAACTTGTCAAGGTGAAACACCAGTCTGCGGGAGAAAGGGAGGAAGAGAATGATGGAAATCGTTTCTGGGAAACTATTTTTACATTATGTGTTGTTTGTTCCCGGTAAATAAACTGAAATCTTCTTAACAGTACAACAAAATCTAAACCACTAAAGCCAACAATACAGGAGTATAACGTTCGAAAAAAATTTCTTTGGCTGCGCAGCATGTGGGATCTTAGCTCCCCAACCAGGGATTGAACCCACGCCTGCTGCGTTGGAAGCGCAGAGTCTTCACCACGGGACCACCGGGGAAGTCCCAGGACTATCACTTTTAAAGGAGAAGGTACAAACCCCTCGGTTCTATGAACTGGAGATTTTTAGTAAGAAGTCAATATATTTGTTGTTAGGCACATTTTATGTTAGGCTGTCTCCCTGCACAGGATGCAGGCGCCTTGAGAATGGAAGTCATATCCCTCTATAGTACGTCCCTCTTCTTTCTGCTTTGCAGTTTGCTGCTCCACTTGTTCAACCCCACCTAGTAATAACCTATACTTCCCTTGTTCCTGTTTTCCCATCTGGAAAACAGACAAAAGGCAACCAAACAACGCAAAGGTCTCAACAAATAAGGGATATCCAAAACCAGAGATGGCCAGAACTTCTGTACCCCTGATGAAATAGTCCTCATACAAAACCTGATAATCAAATTCCTTAATGCTAGGAATCACAGTGAAAAATAGTATCTGAACTGACTTCTGTCAGATGAGTGAGAACTAAGGTTAATTCAGTGTATCTGAAGCATAGAAAGTGAGGGCAAAAGTGGCACAAGATGGGGCTAGAGAAGCAGAGAGGATTCTAGACCACGCAGAGTCTTAAAGGCCAACAGTGTGTTTTCTATTCTCAAAACAATGCTTGTGAGCGATGTTTATGAGCAACGTTCCAACTTGCTTTGAAGGTTTCTTGTGTGAAGAGTGGATTGGAAGGAAACAAGATATATGGACACCAGTTAGGACCTAATCGCAACAGACAGGCAAGTTCAGTATTAGGAAGTTGAGGAAGAGCTGGCTGACAGATTCCAAAGAAATTCAGGAGATGAACTGAAGCGGGCTTAATGGGGTAGGAGATGGAGGAAAGGAAGGTCTTAGGGAATTCAAGGGTTTACTGCACACATGAGCAAAGTCTCAAAATTAATCATTTGAACGTACAGAGGCGGATCTCCCAAATGACACCGGTTAGGAAGCAACGGTACGCCCTTTAGAATTCCTAGAGACAACACAAATCAACTGTTTCGATGGAAAATTCGGCGGGACTCTTGATTTCCATGGGAATACAGAGAAAAGAGACACTGATCTGGCTTGCAGGTATATTTAGGAAGTTGTTAGCCGGACATCACCTACTAGTATCATGTAAGTAGGCCGTCCGAAGTAGGAAGCTTAGGGGAAAAACCTGGAGGAAAACTTAAAAGCTTAAGCCACACCTCTACACTACACCACCTTTCACAATTTCTTCTCAGATAAGCATCATCCCCATCAGTGAAGAAACTCGTTCGTACCTCATAATAGGAAAAACAGGCCTAAAGATTCAATGTGTGTCTTGGGAGGTCCCATCTATGCGATATCTTCCTGGGACCAGAAAAGGCCCCAGGAAGATCCATCTCTGCACCCCTGAAAGCTTACCACCAAGGAAAATGACTAGGTCCATAGATTTCCTCCCTCAAACCAGCTTACCTCACACATAGATCATTAGCAACTCCGCCCTTACTCACATTATCACAGTCACAAGAGTGGTTAGGGAGAAAAGCACTAACCAGGGGAACTAAAACAGAGGCAATCCAGGCCAAGCTGGGCTGGTGGCAGATATCTTGCTCCTTACGCTCGGGTGCATAATGCGACTCACCACAGTGCCTTTGTCACAGACCCTTTTGAACGTTTCTCCACAGAATCCAACAGCTCAAGTTAGTTCATGACGCTTCAAGGTCAACAATCGTCAAGAGAAAAACATGCAATATGTCTTACAATGTTGGATTCCTTACAAACAGGACAAGGAGATAACCATGTAGACAAAACCAGAGCATTTGAAAACATCTGTATTCTACAAACACACCAGTGAATGCTATAAATAAGGTACTATGACATAAAACAAAATGAAAACTAGATGTGAGACTGTTCTCTTCAGTGTACAGACTTCATGGCAGTTGCTGCACACTATCTAGCTACTTAGATCTTTAACTCTCTGTTCTGTTAATACCAAATGAGGCCCAAGTGTGTCAACCTGTTTCCCACAGAAACCAAAAAGTCTACATGCATCTCTTTTCTCCTGTGCCCTTTCACCTTACCTGCTCCCAATTCTCCACCAACGTCCTCCTCTTTCTCTAATTATTCTCCTCTTCATTTTGCTTGGCCTTGCCCCCAAGCATGCAAGACAGAGAGTCCTAGAGGTCCAAGATTCTAGAGTGGCTGTTTGCAAGGCGGAGGAGATTACAGTAACTGCCACACTGTATATACTTCTGTGCAAAGAAAAAGGGACAGTGTTCAGAATGTCTCTCACATATAACAAGAGCTGGAGATGGCAGGATACCTGTGTGGCCCAAGGAACTAGAGCTAGCAAATTATGGGCCAAACAATTGCAACCAAAGGCTGGAAGAGGAAAGGTCTGCAACCAGCTCTGTCTCCTAGCTCTCTGGTATTTGCTGCCAACGGGCAGAGTCTATTTCGTGAAGCATCAAGCACTGAAAAGAAGACTCCTGCTGCTGGAAGTTGACAGGAAGTAACGTCCAATGCAAGATCAAGGCTTGTCCTCGAAGCAATGCCCATAATGGAAGAAAAAAAAAAAAGAGAAAGCGGAAGAGAAACGTTAAGTCGCAAGTCCAACCTGGCCCCCAGCCTAGCCCAGCCCAAGGAAGGTAGGAGTCAAGGAGAAGAAACTAAAAGAGAAGAGCCTTGGACCACAACATTCTCCACAAGGTACACTCAAGAAACTTCACCCTACTCTTGAACCAAGTTACAAAGAGAGCTTCTTAATCCCTACTTTGGCTCCTTAAAAGCTGCTATCAGTTCACTCATTAGACACATCTGATTTCAGAACAACTGTAATAGTTCAAACTAGATGGCTCTTTCCTTCCTAAGGATTATTAATTAAAGAAGATCTATATAGCTCTAAGTATATGATACATAAAATAGAATACTCTGTAGAATATAAGTAACTCTTAGTTCAGTGTATTAATGAACGTCTGTAAGAAATGTGGCAATGATTTCCCTAATGGAAGAGCCTGGGGGAGGTAAATCTGTCTTCTAGGATTTCCTCCTCCCCAAAGCTCAGAAACTCAGGTGTTGTTTTAGCTCTCCTACACTCTCTTCACCCAAGCCCGCCTTCCTGTTGGGGATCGGACCTCCCTATTGGCTCTCTCATACCTTTCAACTGCCTGCTTTGTGACATCACTCTCCTCCCAAACCTACTACCACTTGGTAGAGCCTTGGGGTTTCCGTGGAGCTGTTTGGACCAGTAACCAGTGACCTCTGTACTGGACACGTGCGCCGTTCAGCTGCAGCCACTCAGACATCCTCTAGTGTTGTCTCCTCATCCCTTGTACCTGCAGTGGATGCTTCCTCTTCTCTGACCATGTCAGGTAAGAAAAGAAACTTTGGAAAGTTTTGCGTTCGATTTCTTTTGCCCCTAAATTGAGTAGGAGATTCAAAATAGCATGGAATAATGAGGGAAAGTATTGAACTACAAGTCTGGAGACCTAATTTCACTTTTGACTTTGACGTTTACTATCTGTGTGACTTTGGACAAATCACTGGCTGTCTCACAAAGCCTGTTGCTTTCCTTAACTGTTACGTTAGGATACCACATTGGGTTGATCACTCTGATCCCCTTCTTTTCCAGTATTGAGCCTTAAAGGGTACCCATGTAGAAAACGAAATCAGACACTTCTCAAGAGTGTTTCAACAGAAACACAGAAAAGCCAGGGGACATAGAAAACTAGCAATATATACCAAGATGTTTCATCTCTAATGGTCTCCCTCCACTAGGATTTCGACTAGTTGAAAAGAGAGAATAGGGAGAGAGGATGGAGAGTACTGGGCTCTACAGGGAGGCACAGAGTCGAGCGTAAGGAAGTTTAGGACGGTTTTCATTAGCACAGGCCAACAGGCACCAAGAGATGGGAGAAAATGTAAGAATGAAGAGGGAAAGCATAGAGGAGCTCTCAAGAAAAACGGAGTTTGCAATGGAATGCTGATGGGAACCAAAGATTTTCAATTAAAGCAGAAACAGCACAGAGGGAAACCTGCTCAGAGCAGGGCAAAACCAAGTTGATGGTAGCAAACCCTTACATTAACAGACTAAGAAGGAAAGTAAGGCCAGAACAGGGGATCACCGGGAAAGGCAGCTTATCAGAAAAGTCATACTCCGTTTTCTTTCTTTTATTGCCTCTCTGAATACAGTTGGCCACTTGACAGTTTTGAATATAAACATTTTAGAAATACGTTTTAGAAATGATGCCTCCTATAAACAAGCAACCACAGTGGTTATCTAGGGGGCTGCTTTTCAGTGTTTTATTCTTTCTAATTTTTAAACTAGGTAGACATTTCACCAATTCAACATTTTAAGTGATATCTTCTAAATTGAATCAGAAGGACTATTTTCCTTGGTGTGATATGTAGGTTCTAAGGCAAGGCTGCTTTTCATTTTTACAGTTATTTCCTTCCTAACACAGAGAGCACATTGATCAACAGCCATCGTTCGCTTGTAGAGCTTAGCTACCGAAGAAGAAGAAGAAAAAGTCAAGCCCCACATCTCTAATTCCCCCCCCCACTTAGGGAATTCCCTGGCGGTCCAGTGCTTAGGACTCGGTGCTTTCACGGCCAGGGCCACGCGGCGCGGCCAAAGAAACAAAACAAACAAACATCCACGTTTATCGAAAACCATATTGTGGAGTCCTGTGGATTTTCTTACATTTGAAAATCTTTTTTAATTGGATTCTAGGCATGATGGTTTTTTGAGGTTTTGGGATGCCATCTTCTTGGATGCTGAAGATGATTCTAATCTAAGTTCTAGGATAAATCCAAAAACCTTCCTGATACATTTTAAGCTTCCTTTCTGCTTATTATATAAGCTATATTCATTGAAATATATATTTCTCCTAGGCTTAATACCTCTTACTTGCTGGGTAAAAATATGAAGGAGCACAATAATGAAACTCTTTTACACTTATTATTTTGCTGTCTGCTTCGTACCGGTTTTCATTGAAATACTTGTCTATATGTGTTGTGGCTACCTATACATGCACATTTATTGCATTCTGTTGCTTGTTATGCATTTTTTACTGACATACCTTCTCTGTCTGTATGCATTGGCTAGGAATTCATTCACCTCTATCACCTCCATCGTGTCTTCTGGTTAATAGTATTCACTAAAATAGAGTGGGCAAAATTCACTTTCATAATATTGCATGGATGGTACAGAATGCCATTTGTTAGTAAATTCATTAGGCTTCGATACTTGCCACATACCCCAGTTTTCATTAATATCTATGGATTTCTTTTTCGTTAACGTAATATGCTTGTCATGATTTTTCTTTGTCTTTCTAGAACTTATTGTATCTTCCTCCATATAAATCATACGCAATAGATCAGCTTATTCATCTATTAATTATTACTGCTATTATTATTGGTGGTGGTGTTATAACCACTTTATAGGTGAGGAATCTGAAGTAATCAGATAACTTTTCCCTTTCCAAAAGCACTTAAGAAATCCACTTTCGGGTAATCATTTTGAGGTAGGATGAGAAACCGGGCTTGAAGAGGGCAAAAATGACTCTTTCAATTCACCAGTTGGACTGAGCTGTACGTCACCTCTAGGTAATAGCGTGGGAACTGCACAAGCAAAGGGAGACACTGAAGACGACAATGGTAATAGCCGTACTGTTTTCTAATGGACAAAAAAAATGCCTATATTATAAGTTCTATTTCTCCTGCTTTCTGGCAGTATCATGCTCAGAGTGGAGTCCTGGCAAGGAAGTCAGGATACTTAGGTTCTGAAACCTGGTAATGATACTAACATAATGAGAGAACTTGAACAAGTCAACCCGACCTCTCTGAGCCTCAGTTTCCTTACTCACGAAATGAGACTGAGAACATCGAAGTTCTCTAAGGGCCTCCTAGTTCTAAAATGCTTCCAGTCTAGGAAATAGCATAGAAGTCAATACGAGTGCAGGCTGAAGGGAAAGACAGGGCAGGGAGAAGGTTGCTTCCAGCCTAGAGAACAATCTCTGAACCACACCACTTGGCTCTTCTGCCCGTCTGTGCCCAAGATGGGAGCACAGGCAGTTAATAGAGAAGAGTGGAAAACTGCTCAGTCCTTACAGCCATCATTAACTGTCTGATTTTGGGTTTCTCAGGAAGTAGTGATAGTAGAGGTGTCCTGATAGCAAGAACCTTCAGATGATGCCGTTCCTCAAACGTAGTGAGAATTTCTCAACCTCCCTGAGTTTTTCATGACCCTCTTGTTCTTACAGAAAATTTCCAACATCCATCTCTACTTGGAACTCTAAATTCTCTGCAGCATTCTCCTCCTGTGGTGAGCAATGCAACTTCCCTAACACGAAGTGTCTGCAACTTCTCCAGAGTCTCTGCCCCTGCCGTCAGTTCGGCATCGGCTACTGGTACCCCTTTCCAGACACTCATGGGTAGTGCCTACCTTTACCAACATTCTAGCACGACTATGTTATCTGGAGTTACTGACCACAGCCAGATCTCCACTTCAGCTGCTTCCTATCCAGGTGTTCTTGAGTGGGACATCACAGCAAGCACTGAAAAGAATTCTTCTTCACTCGGAGACTTTACTCTGGCACTCACTGACCGCCACACAGCTGCCTCCTCCATGTTTCTGGCAGCCCAGTATGATAAAACTTCAGACGCCAAGAACATGGTCCCTCTACATCCATCGCTTTCTGCCAGCCTTGCTCAGGGAACACCATCTCAGATTCCAAATCAGGGGCAGAGCCGCCTGCCACTTCCCTGCCAGGAAGGAAGCCAGGTATATTACTATCACCAAGGCACACTGGGGTCTTTACTGTATGGAGAACTTGGCTCCTGCCCGCAATCCTACGGCTCGGCGTCATACACAGGAAGTCGGGCCTCTGGGCAACCAGAAATGGGAATGGGACTGAAGGAGATTCAGCCCACAAATATCCGACCACCAGCTTCCACCTCTGCAGTCTGCCACCCTGTGTCTGCTCAACGCATCACAGAAACAAGTTTTCAAGGTGAGTATAACAAACGCCAGAGAAAGTTGAAGAATGAGGTCGGCACTCAAAAATGGGGTCAAATCGACAGCTGGGAAGGGGTGTAGAGGCAGGTAGAATTTAGATCCTGAGCCTTTAATAACCACTACCTTCGCTCAGTGCCCTCTGTTTTTAGACTCTCTATGAGAACACCTAGGGCTTCCCTGGTGGCGCCGTGGTTAAGAATCCGCCTGCCAATGCAATGCGGGGGACACGGGTTCGAGCCCTGGTCTGCGAAGATCCCACATGCCGTGCAGCAACTAAGCGCATGTGCCACAACGACGGAGCCTGCATTCTAGAGCCCGTGAGCCTCAACTACCGAAGCCCACGTGCCTACAGCCCATGCTCCGCAACAAAGAGAAGCCACCGCGATGAGAAGCCCGCACACCGCAACCAAGAGTAGCCCCCGCTAGCCGCCAACTAGAGAAAGCCCGTGCACAGCAATGAGAGACCCAGTGCAGCCAAAAAAATAAATACGTAGAATAAATAAGTTCAAACAGTAAATAAATACATAAACATAAATTACAAAAAAAAGAACACCTAATGCAGGTGGGAAGGTGGGAGGGCCACTGTAGAGGTCATCTATGCTACATGTACAACAACCCCGAGAGCACACCAATCGGTACCACACTTTTCACTGCTGTAGCCGATCGTTCCCCCTGTACTGCCACACTGTAGCACTCCCTTCCCTCATCTACTGCTATAGTCTCTTCGGAAGGTGTTTCAGAACTCTTGTTATGAGAGTGCCAGTTGAACTGTCCTCACTTCCTTCATTTATACCAGGATTGAAGACCTTGTGGTCCGAGATCCTGTCCAGAGAGCAAGCAGGCTAAGACTCTGTCTTTGTTGATGTATTTCATCAGCAAGGGCTCTACCCCCTCTCCTAGTTCATGGTGTGACGTGTTCTTGGCCTCTCGGGAAAGTGGGGAGAATGGAAAGGACCCTATATGAGAATGCTAGGCTTTGTAAAACATTTCAGGTTTTTAAAAATAAGACTCATTTTGTATTGGACTTATAACAGTCCTATGAAATACAAAGCGAGCCGAGAATCAGCGACAGGAAAGGCTCACCAGTAAGAATTACAACAGTCACCGCTTACCTCGTAGCATAGGGCACTGTCCATGATCCTTAAGAAGAGTTAGTAGAAATGCCTTGCCCATCTTGCCCCTGAACCCCTTGAAAGGTACACGACTGCTGTGTTGGTGTTTAGGGGGAGCATCTCACTTACCAGGGACTGACTTCTCCCTTGATCCCTTTGTAGGGATGGAGACCTCCCCCCTGGTGATGAAAAATTCCCTGGGATTGCAACCTCCAAGCCAGACGTTTTGTGTGACACAAAGTCAAGAACTCCCCAAGTCCTGCAGTAGCAGAAACAGCCACATACTTGAGAGTAACCCACCATCTGAACTTGGGGACATTTCAGTGACAGCTCCAGTCCAGAGTGCCAGGCGTCTCCTGGCCCTGCCTCCAGCTCCAAGCCAGGGACAAATAGAGAGTAAGCACGTGGATGATATCAAAACCAAGCTTTCAAAGCCTCTGGATGCCTACCAGATCCCAACAGAGAACCAAGATCCTCCACTACTCCCTTTAGGAATCCCTGATATTCACCAGCCGCTGGCCTGCACCGATCCCCTCAGCCAAGAGGAGCAGCCTGGTTCTGAAAATGCTGATCTGGGAGAGAACAGCCGGAGTCGTCAGGACCTAGGGACACTTGAAAATGGGATTGAACCTAGCAGTGGTCTTGCAGACATTACTACACTGGCGGAGGATATTCACCTTCCCCAGCTCTTTAATCCTTTGAAAGATCTTGATCAATCCCAAGGTCCCAACGTGATCAAAGCTAAAGACACCAGAGCCATTAAGGTGAATCAGGTGCAGGAAAAGCCAAGTGTCATAAAGGTTCCCTCTGATCAACCCAGGAAGAACAAACAGAAAGCCTCTGAGCCTATCAGTGGCGCTCCCAAGGCCAAAATCCAGCCAAAGAATCCAGAGTGCCTGTTAGGGGGAGAAGTGGTTATATGCCACGCTGCAGTCAGTGACAGGGCTCCTGTGAACACGGCCAAGCACTCTCAAGGCAAACCTCAGAAAGCTGCATCCAGAAAGATCAGCAAAACTAAGAGCCACGGGCAGGAAAAGACCAAAAGGACCAGAGGGAGAAACAAGGCTGAGGAGAACAAGCAGTCAGGGAACAAAGTCAAGGCAGAAGAGAAGCCAGCAATCCCCCACACGAAGCGAAAGGAACACCAAACTGAGCTTCTCCAACAGAGCTTTCAAAAGCCTCGAACCTCCCTTGGCGTGCGCATGCTGGAGTCTGTGAAGGTTCTTCATGCGCTGGGGAAGAAGAATGAGACGAAAACTGGGCGCTCTTCCTGTCGGCTCTTGGGAAAGTCAAGCAACCCCAAAGACCCCCAGCCACCCCCAGCTATCCAGCCATGGCGGCATACCCCACGTGAGGGGAAGGGTCCTGAGAAAACGCAAGTCCAAGCCCAGAAACCAGACAGCAGTGCTGAAACAGAGTGTCCGTCTCCAGCCCAGTATGAGCGGCCTCCTCCTGGGAAGGTCAAGTTGATACCTCTGCCTTTTTCTGCCTGGGACAAGCCTCAAGCTCGACCCGCTCCTCGGAGGCCACAGTCTCTGGCCTCACATCGGCCTGCTGGGGCTTACCGTGCCCAGCCTGGTTCTACTGACTCAGCTCAACCTGCTGCAGCCAATTCATCCCAGCCAGCTCCTGCCTCTTTGCCAGGCCCCGCCAAACCAGCTCAGCCAACTGTGACCAACCCAACCCAACCGGCTTGGCCCAACCATACCCAGCCTCGTGTCCCTCAGTCTGCTGCTCCTAGGCCTGCACCCTCCAAAACTTCATCTGGCGCTCCTCTCCAGCGGGAGCCTGTTCCCCCTGCTGTGAATAAGCGCCAGTCCCCACCCAAGCTCCAAACCCACTTTCTACTCCAAGACTTCAGCAAGCAACGAGTTCCATGGAGGGAACCCAACGTGCCTGAGCCAGTCATGTCAAAGCCCATCGAACAAGAGCAGAGGCCAGAGCGAGAGGCCATGAAGAGGCGGGCTCAACAACAACGGGAGAATGCTGCCAGATACACCTCTTCGGGCAAGCTGCAATTTTTCACCGAGAGGGAAAACGAAATGGAAATTGCCGACTACTACGGATACGTCAAGTGAGAGCTGCTAGGATTCTTGGTGCCACCTTGGCTACCAGCTGTTCTTCCATACACAGGTAAGACAGGTATAGAACTGAATAAGTAAATGGAATACAATTAATAGACGAGTAACAAACCTTTCGAATTTTCAGATGCTGCTAACTGGGGCGTGAGAAAGGAAGGACTGAAAGTTGGATGGGAGAATGAAGGAAAGGGGTAAAAACTGAGCAAAGAGGAAGGAACTTGGCCCAGGGCTAGGAAGGCCAAAAGAGACGTATGGATTTAGGAAAGGAAGCAGGAGCGAGGATGAAATGGCAGAAGTAAAAAGCAGGGTCAGAGGTCTGGGTTGAAAGAACACAATTGGAGTAGAGTTGAAGGTGACAGAAGATGAGTCTAGGTTTACTAGGAGAAATAGAAAAAGTCTCTCGGGGACGCTGGCCTTAAGTCTCACAACCACCAGATAGGTATTTCAGAAAACAAGAGGTTCAGGACACATCTCTGAAAGGTCTGAGTTGCCTTATTCAGGTGTGACTGTAGTGGGGGAATAGGGAAATCTACCAGAGAAGTGGCTAGGGCTCAGAGTTATCCTAGGGGCAGCTGACGACAGGGGCAGAGCCAAGGGAACTGCTGGATCAGGAGGCCCACGAACAAAGCAGGGGCATAGCCGCCTGTCACTTCCCTGCCAGGAAGGAAGCCAGGTATATTACTGTAACCAAGGCACACTGGGGTCTTTACTGTATGGAGAACTTGGCTCCTGCCCGCAATCCTACGGCTCGGCGTCACACACAGGAAGTAGGGCCTCTGGGCAACCAGAAATGGGAATGGGACTGAAGGAGATTCAGCCCACAAATATCCGACCACCAGCTTCCACCTCTGCAGTCTGCCACCCTGTGTCTGCTCAACGCATCACAGAAACAAGTTTTCAAGGTGAGTATACAGACGGCAGAGAAAAGTTGAACAATGAGGTCAGCATTCAAAAATGGGGTCAAATCGACAGCTGGGAAGGGGTGTAGAGACAGGTAGAATTTAGATCCTGAGCCTTTAATAACCACTACCTTCTCTCAGTGCTCTCTGTTTTTAGACTCTATATGAGAACACCTAGGGCTTCCCTGGTGGCGCCTGCCAATGCAGGGGACACGGGTTCGAGCCCTGGTCTGCGAAGATCCCACATGCCGTGCAGCAACTAAGCGCATGTGCCACGACGACGGAGCCTGCATTCTAGAGCCCGTGAGCCTCAACTACCGAAGCCCACGTGCCTACAGCCCATGCTCCGCAACAAGAGAAGCCACCGCGATGAGATGCCCGCACACCGCAACCGAGAGTAGCCCCCGCTAGCCGCCAACTAGAGAAAGCCCGTGCACAGCAATGAGAGACCCAGTGCAGCCAAAAACATAAATACGTAGAATAAATAAGTTCAAACAGTAAATAAATACATAAACATAAATTACAAAAAAAAAGAACACCTAATGCAGGTGGGAAGGTGGGAGGGCCACCGTAGAGGTCATCTATGCTACATGTACAAGAACCCCGAGAGCACACCAATCGGTACCACACTTTTCACTGCTGTAGCCGATCGTTCCCCCTGTACTGCCACACTGTAGCACTCCCTTCCCTCATCTACTGCTATAGTCTCTTCGGAAGGTGTTTCCGAACTCTTGTTATGAGAGTGCCAGTTGAACTGTCCTCACTTCCTTCATTTATACCAGGATTGAAGACCTTGTGGTCCGAGATCCTGTCCAGAGAGCAAGCAGGCTAAGGCTCTGTCTTTGTTGATGTATTTCATCACAAAGGGCTCTACCCCCTCTCCTAGTTCATGGTGTGACGTGTTCTTGGCCTCTCGGGAAAGTGGGGAGAATGGAAAGGACCCTATATGAGAATGCTAGGCTCTGTAAAACATTTCAGGTTTTTAAAAATAAGACTCATTTTGTATTGGACTGACAACAGTCCTATGAAATACAAAGAAAGCCGAGAATCAGTGACAGGAAAGGATCACCAGTAAGAACTACAGCAGTCACCGCTTACCTCGTAGCATAGGGCACTGTCCGTGATCCTTAAGAAGAGTTAGTAGAAATGCCTTGCCCATCTTGCCCCTGAACCCCTTGAAAGGTACACGACTGCTGTGTTGGTGTTTAGGGGGAGCATCTCACTTACCAGGGACTGACTTCTCCCTTGATTCCTCTGTAGTGATGGAGACTTCCCCGCTGATGAAAAATTCCCTGGGATTGCAACCTCCAAGCCAGACAGCTTTCCTATGGAATGACAGAGAACTTGTCAAGGTGAAACACCAGTCTGCGGGAGAAAGGGAGGAAGAGAATGATGGAAATCGTTTCTGGGAAACTATTTTTACATTATGTGTTGTTTGTTCCCGGTAAATAAACTGAAATCTTCTTAACAGTACAACAAAATCTAAACCACTAAAGCCAACAATACAGGAGTATAACGTTCGAAAAAAATTTCTTTGGCTGCGCAGCATGTGGGATCTTAGCTCCCCAACCAGGGATTGAACCCACGCCTGCTGCGTTGGAAGCGCAGAGTCTTCACCACGGGACCACCGGGGAAGTCCCAGGACTATCACTTTTAAAGGAGAAGGTACAAACCCCTCGGTTCTATGAACTGGAGATTTTTAGTAAGAAGTCAATATATTTGTTGTTAGGCACATTTTATGTTAGGCTGTCTCCCTGCACAGGATGCAGGCGCCTTGAGAATGGAAGTCATATCCCTCTATAGTACGTCCCTCTTCTTTCTGCTTTGCAGTTTGCTGCTCCACTTGTTCAACCCCACCTAGTAATAACCTATACTTCCCTTGTTCCTGTTTTCCCATCTGGAAAACAGACAAAAGGCAACCAAACAACGCAAAGGTCTCAACAAATAAGGGATATCCAAAACCAGAGATGGCCAGAACTTCTGTACCCCTGATGAAATAGTCCTCATACAAAACCTGATAATCAAATTCCTTAATGCTAGGAATCACAGTGAAAAATAGTATCTGAACTGACTTCTGTCAGATGAGTGAGAACTAAGGTTAATTCAGTGTATCTGAAGCATAGAAAGTGAGGGCAAAAGTGGCACAAGATGGGGCTAGAGAAGCAGAGAGGATTCTAGACCACGCAGAGTCTTAAAGGCCAACAGTGTGTTTTCTATTCTCAAAACAATGCTTGTGAGCGATGTTTATGAGCAACGTTCCAACTTGCTTTGAAGGTTTCTTGTGTGAAGAGTGGATTGGAAGGAAACAAGATATATGGACACCAGTTAGGACCTAATCGCAACAGACAGGCAAGTTCAGTATTAGGAAGTTGAGGAAGAGCTGGCTGACAGATTCCAAAGAAATTCAGGAGATGAACTGAAGCGGGCTTAATGGGGTAGGAGATGGAGGAAAGGAAGGTCTTAGGGAATTCAAGGGTTTACTGCACACATGAGCAAAGTCTCAAAATTAATCATTTGAACGTACAGAGGCGGATCTCCCAAATGACACCGGTTAGGAAGCAACGGTACGCCCTTTAGAATTCCTAGAGACAACACAAATCAACTGTTTCGATGGAAAATTCGGCGGGACTCTTGATTTCCATGGGAATACAGAGAAAAGAGACACTGATCTGGCTTGCAGGTATATTTAGGAAGTTGTTAGCCGGACATCACCTACTAGTATCATGTAAGTAGGCCGTCCGAAGTAGGAAGCTTAGGGGAAAAACCTGGAGGAAAACTTAAAAGCTTAAGCCACACCTCTACACTACACCACCTTTCACAATTTCTTCTCAGATAAGCATCATCCCCATCAGTGAAGAAACTCGTTCGTACCTCATAATAGGAAAAACAGGCCTAAAGATTCAATGTGTGTCTTGGGAGGTCCCATCTATGCGATATCTTCCTGGGACCAGAAAAGGCCCCAGGAAGATCCATCTCTGCACCCCTGAAAGCTTACCACCAAGGAAAATGACTAGGTCCATAGATTTCCTCCCTCAAACCAGCTTACCTCACACATAGATCATTAGCAACTCCGCCCTTACTCACATTATCACAGTCACAAGAGTGGTTAGGGAGAAAAGCACTAACCAGGGGAACTAAAACAGAGGCAATCCAGGCCAAGCTGGGCTGGTGGCAGATATCTTGCTCCTTACGCTCGGGTGCATAATGCGACTCACCACAGTGCCTTTTTCACAGACCCTTTTGAACGTTTCTCCACAGAATCCAACAGCTCAAGTTAGTTCATGACGCTTCAAGGTCAACAATCGTCAAGAGAAAAACATGCAATATGTCTTACAATGTTGGATTCCTTACAAACAGGACAAGGAGATAACCATGTAGACAAAACCAGAGCATTTGAAAACATCTGTATTCTACAAACACACCAGTGAATGCTATAAATAAGGTACTATGACATAAAACAAAATGAAAACTAGATGTGAGACTGTTCTCTTCAGTGTACAGACTTCATGGCAGTTGCTGCACACTATCTAGCTACTTAGATCTTTAACTCTCTGTTCTGTTAATACCAAATGAGGCCCAAGTGTGTCAACCTGTTTCCCACAGAAACCAAAAAGTCTACATGCATCTCTTTTCTCCTGTGCCCTTTCACCTTACCTGCTCCCAATTCTCCACCAACGTCCTCCTCTTTCTCTAATTATTCTCCTCTTCATTTTGCTTGGCCTTGCCCCCAAGCATGCAAGACAGAGAGTCCTAGAGGTCCAAGATTCTAGAGTGGCTGTTTGCAAGGCGGAGGAGATTACAGTAACTGCCACACTGTATATACTTCTGTGCAAAGAAAAAGGGACAGTGTTCAGAATGTCTCTCACATATAACAAGAGCTGGAGATGGCAGGATACCTGTGTGGCCCAAGGAACTAGAGCTAGCAAATTATGGGCCAAACAATTGCAACCAAAGGCTGGAAGAGGAAAGGTCTGCAACCAGCTCTGTCTCCTAGCTCTCTGGTATTTGCTGCCAACGGGCAGAGTCTATTTCGTGAAGCATCAAGCACTGAAAAGAAGACTCCTGCTGCTGGAAGTTGACAGGAAGTAACGTCCAATGCAAGATCAAGGCTTGTCCTCGAAGCAATGCCCATAATGGAAGAAAAAAAAAAAAGAGAAAGCGGAAGAGAAATGTTAAGTCGCAAGTCCAACCTGGCCCCCAGCCTAGCCCAGCCCAAGGAAGGTAGGAGTCAAGGAGAAGAAACTAAAAGAGAAGAGCCTTGGACCACAACATTCTCCACAAGGTACACTCAAGAAACTTCACCCTACTCTTGAACCAAGTTACAAAGAGAGCTTCTTAATCCCTACTTTGGCTCCTTAAAAGCTGCTATCAGTTCACTCATTAGACACATCTGATTTCAGAACAACTGTAATAGTTCAAACTAGATGGCTCTTTCCTTCCTAAGGATTATTAATTAAAGAAGATCTATATAGCTCTAAGTATATGATACATAAAATAGAATACTCTGTAGAATATAAGTAACTCTTAGTTCAGTGTATTAATGAACGTCTGTAAGAAATGTTGCAATGATTTCCCTAATGGAAGAGCCTGGGGGAGGTAAATCTGTCTTCTAGGATTTCCTCCTCCCCAAAGCTCAGAAACTCAGGTGTTGTTTTAGCTCTCCTACACTCTCTTCACCCAAGCCCGCCTTCCTGTTGGGGATCGGACCTCCCTATTGGCTCTCTCATACCTTTCAACTGCCTGCTTTGTGACATCACTCTCCTCCCAAACCTACTACCACTTGGTAGAGCCTTGGGGTTTCCGTGGAGCTGTTTGGACCAGTAACCAGTGACCTCTGTACTGGACACGTGCGCCGTTCAGCTGCAGCCACTCAGACATCCTCTAGTGTTGTCTCCTCATCCCTTGTACCTGCAGTGGATG
Source organism: Balaenoptera borealis (assembly GCF_965194805.1). Taxonomy (NCBI): domain Eukaryota; kingdom Metazoa; phylum Chordata; class Mammalia; order Artiodactyla; family Balaenopteridae; genus Balaenoptera; species Balaenoptera borealis. The sequence continues at coordinate 3,571 of NW_028121767.1, read as the reverse complement.
CTTCCTCTTCTCTGACCATGTCAGGTAAGAAAAGAAACTTTGGAAAGTTTTGCGTTCGATTTCTTTTGCCCCTAAATTGAGTAGGAGATTCAAAATAGCATGGAATAATGAGGGAAAGTATTGAACTACAAGTCTGGAGACCTAATTTCACTTTTGACTTTGACGTTTACTATCTGTGTGACTTTGGACAAATCACTGGCTGTCTCACAAAGCCTGTTGCTTTCCTTAACTGTTACGTTAGGATACCACGTTGGGTTGATCACTCTGATCCCCTTCTTTTCCAGTATTGAGCCTTAAAGGGTACCCATGTAGAAAACGAAATCAGACACTTCTCAAGAGTGTTTCAACAGAAACATAGAAAAGCCAGGGGACATAGAAAACTAGCAATATATACCAAGATGTTTCATCTCTAATGGTCTCCCTCCACTAGGATTTCGACTAGTTGAAAAGAGAGAATAGGGAGAGAGGATGGAGAGTACTGGGCTCTACAGGGAGGCACAGAGTCGAGCGTAAGGAAGTTTAGGATGGTTTTCATTAGCACAGGCCAACAGGCACCAAGAGATGGGAGAAAATGTAAGAATGAAGAGGGAAAGCATAGAGGAGCTCTCAAGAAAAACGGAGTTTGCAATGGAATGCTGATGGGAACCAAAGATTTTCAATTAAAGCAGAAACAGCACAGAGGGAAACCTGCTCAGAGCAGGGCAAAACCAAGTTGATGGTAGCAAACCCTTACATTAACAGACTTAAGAAGGAAAGTAAGGCCAGAACAGGGGATCACCGGGAAAGGCAGCTTATCAGAAAAGTCATACTCCGTTTTCTTTCTTTTATTGCCTCTCTGAATACAGTTGGCCACTTGACAGTTTTGAATATAAACATTTTAGAAATACGTTTTAGAAATGATGCCTCCTATAAACAAGCAACCACAGTGGTTATCTAGGGGGCTGCTTTTCAGTGTTTTATTCTTTCTAATTTTTAAACTAGGTAGACATTTCACCAATTCAACATTTTAAGTGATATCTTCTAAATTGAATCAGAAGGACTATTTTCCTTGGTGTGATATGTAGGTTCTAAGGCAAGGCTGCTTTTCATTTTTACAGTTATTTCCTTCCTAACACAGAGAGCACATTGATCAACAGCCATCGTTCGCTTGTAGAGCTTAGCTACCGAAGAAGAAGAAGAAAAAGTCAAGCCCCACATCTCTAATTCCCCCCCCACTTAGGGAATTCCCTGGCGGTCCAGTGCTTAGGACTCGGTGCTTTCACGGCCAGGGCCACGCGGCGCGGCCAAAGAAACAAAACAAACAAACATCCACGTTTATCGAAAACCATATTGTGGAGTCCTGTGGATTTTCTTACATTTGAAAATCTTTTTTAATTGGATTCTAGGCATGATGGTTTTTTGAGGTTTTGGGATGCCATCTTCTTGGATGCTGAAGATGATTCTAATCTAAGTTCTAGGATAAATCCAAAAACCTTCCTGATACATTTTAAGCTTCCTTTCTGCTTATTATATAAGCTATATTCATTGAAATATATATTTCTCCTAGGCTTAATACCTCTTACTTGCTGGGTAAAAATATGAAGGAGCACAATAATGAAACTCTTTTACACTTATTATTTTGCTGTCTGCTTCGTACCGGTTTTCATTGAAATACTTGTCTATATGTGTTGTGGCTACCTATACATGCACATTTATTGCATTCTGTTGCTTGTTATGCATTTTTTACTGACATACCTTCTCTGTCTGTATGCATTGGCTAGGAATTCATTCACCTCTATCACCTCCATCGTGTCTTCTGGTTAATAGTATTCACTAAAATAGAGTGGGCAAAATTCACTTTCATAATATTGCATGGATGGTACAGAATGCCATTTGTTAGTAAATTCATTAGGCTTCGATACTTGCCACATACCCCAGTTTTCATTAATATCTATGGATTTCTTTTTCGTTAACGTAATATGCTTGTCATGATTTTTCTTTGTCTTTCTAGAACTTATTGTATCTTCCTCCATATAAATCATACGCAATAGATCAGCTTATTCATCTATTAATTATTACTGCTATTATTATTGGTGGTGGTGTTATAACCACTTTATAGGTGAGGAATCTGAAGTAATCAGATAACTTTTCCCTTTCCAAAAGCACTTAAGAAATCCACTTTCGGGTAATCATTTTGAGGTAGGATGAGAAACCGGGCTTGAAGAGGGCAAAAATGACTCTTTCAATTCACCAGTTGGACTGAGCTGTACGTCACCTCTAGGTAATAGCGTGGGAACTGCACAAGCAAAGGGAGACACTGAAGACGACAATGGTAATAGCCGTACTGTTTTCTAATGGACAAAAAAAATGCCTATATTATAAGTTCTATTTCTCCTGCTTTCTGGCAGTATCATGCTCAGAGTGGAGTCCTGGCAAGGAAGTCAGGATACTTAGGTTCTGAAACCTGGTAATGATACTAACATAATGAGAGAACTTGAACAAGTCAACCCGACCTCTCTGAGCCTCAGTTTCCTTACTCACGAAATGAGACTGAGAACATCGAAGTTCTCTAAGGGCCTCCTAGTTCTAAAATGCTTCCAGTCTAGGAAATAGCATAGAAGTCAATACGAGTGCAGGCTGAAGGGAAAGACAGGGCAGGGAGAAGGTTGCTTCCAGCCTAGAGAACAATCTCTGAACCACACCACTTGGCTCTTCTGCCCGTCTGTGCCCAAGATGGGAGCACAGGCAGTTAATAGAGAAGAGTGGAAAACTGCTCAGTCCTTACAGCCATCATTAACTGTCTGATTTTGGGTTTCTCAGGAAGTAGTGATAGTAGAGGTGTCCTGATAGCAAGAACCTTCAGATGATGCCGTTCCTCAAACGTAGTGAGAATTTCTCAACCTCCCTGAGTTTTTCATGACCCTCTTGTTCTTACAGAAAATTTCCAACATCCATCTCTACTTGGAACTCTAAATTCTCTGCAGCATTCTCCTCCTGTGGTGAGCAATGCAACTTCCCTAACACGAAGTGTCTGCAACTTCTCCAGAGTCTCTGCCCCTGCCGTCAGTTCGGCATCGGCTACTGGTACCCCTTTCCAGACACTCATGGGTAGTGCCTACCTTTACCAACATTCTAGCACGACTATGTTATCTGGAGTTACTGACCACAGCCAGATCTCCACTTCAGCTGCTTCCTATCCAGGTGTTCTTGAGTGGGACATCACAGCAAGCACTGAAAAGAATTCTTCTTCACTCGGAGACTTTACTCTGGCACTCACTGACCGCCACACAGCTGCCTCCTCCATGTTTCTGGCAGCCCAGTATGATAAAACTTCAGACGCCAAGAACATGGTCCCTCTACATCCATCGCTTTCTGCCAGCCTTGCTCAGGGAACACCATCTCAGATTCCAAATCAGGGGCAGAGCCGCCTGCCACTTCCCTGCCAGGAAGGAAGCCAGGTATATTACTATCACCAAGGCACACTGGGGTCTTTACTGTATGGAGAACTTGGCTCCTGCCCGCAATCCTACGGCTCGGCGTCATACACAGGAAGTCGGGCCTCTGGGCAACCAGAAATGGGAATGGGACTGAA